>NC_138216.1:14030510-14278142 GCF_964194415.1 Vipera berus
CTCCAGAAGATGGTAGAGGACAGGAAGGCCTGAAGGAATGTTGTCCATAGGGTCGTGATGGGTCGGACACGACTTCGCAGCTAACAACACCACCTTCCAATTTCTCTCAACTGAAGATTACAAACAAGAGTTTTAGCAGTATATAGATAAGCGCTGCTGGATATGTATGCATATACATACAAAAACCTAAAATGAATTTATGTATAGAAAATAAAAGAATCAAAATATGTATACCTACAGACACAATGAGCTTTAAAATAAATATTACTTCTAAATGACCTGCTGGTCTGTAATGGTACATCATGAGAAAGGCAGGGCTAGATGAATCAAAAGTTGGAATTAAGATTGCCGGAAGAAATATCAACAACCTAAGATATGCAGATGATACCACTCTAATGGCAGAAAGTGAAGAAGAACTAAAGAGCCTCTTGTTGTGGGTGAAGAAGGAGTGTGCAAAAGTTGGGGTGAAACTTAACATTAAGAAAACCAAGTTCATGGCATCTGGCCCTCTCAATTCCTGGCAAATAAATGGGGAAGAAATGGAGGTAGTGACAGATTTTATTTTCCTGGGCTCCAAGATCACTGCAGATGGGGACTGTAGCCAAGAAATAAAAAGACGCTTGCTCCTGGGGAGGAAAGCCATGGCAAATCTAGACAGCACACTAAAAGGCAGAGACATCACCCTGTCAACAAAAGTGTGTATAGTCAAGGCTATGGTCTTCCCAGTTGCAATGTATGGCAGTGAAAGCTGGACCATAAGAAAGGCTGAGCGCCAAAGAATTGAAGCCTTTGAACTATGGTGCTGGAGAAGACTCCTGCGAGTCCCTTGGACTGCAAGGCGATCAAACCGGTCAGTCCTAGAGGAGATCAACCCTGACTACTCTTTAGAAGGCCAGATCCTGAAGCTAAAACTCAAATACTTTGGCCACCTAATGAAAAGGAAGGACTCACTGGAGAAGAGCCTAATGCTGGGAAAGATTGAGGGCAATAGAAGAAGGGGACGACAGAGAATGAGGTGGCTGGATGGAGTCACTGAAGCAGTAGGCGTGAGCTTAAATGGACTCCAGAAAATGGTAGAGGACAGGAAGGCCTGGAGGAACATTGTCCATAGGGTCGCGATGGGTCGGACACGACTTCGCAACTAACAACAACAAAGGGCTATGATCAGGCATGTCTTGCATGGAGAAAAATGGAAGAATCGAGATGTTCAGATACAAAAGTTTTTTATAATCTCAGATAGCATGAATAAAGAATGTTGCTAGGTCATCATGACCGAGTCCAATTCCACACAATTCAGAGCAGCAAATCAACTCATCAAATCATATAGTTAACCTATTTTGTAAAACATCAGAAGGCAAGACAAGAAACAATAAATGGAAACTAATCAAGGTGAGAAACAACCTAGAAATAAGGAGAAATTTCCTGTCAATGAGAACAATGAATCAGTGGAATGGCTCACCTCAAGAAGTTGTGGGTGCTCCATCACTGGAGGCTTTTAAGACGAGACTGGACAGCCACTTGTCTGGAATGGTATAGGATCTCCTACTTGAGCAGAGGATTGGACTAGAAGACCTCCAAGGTCCCTTCCAACTATATTATTCTGTATTCTGTATTCTGTATTATATTGAACACCTCAAGACTGATATTAACCAATTTAGAAACTTCACACTCATTTTAATTATCAGAATCAACTGTCACTTGATTGTCTTCATTTAGAGTGTGCCTAGTCCAGAAATCCAAAATTATGCTTTTGATGAAATATGGTAATGCAATCTCATAAAGTAAAGTAAGATTACTTTTAGACATCTGTCCATAAGAGCTGATTTCCCTATCCATATTACCTCCATTTTATCTGGATTAAGTCTTGTTTTCCTCATCAATCTCAGAAGTGCCTCTAAACATTAAGACTTTAATATTGTGATGATAGAGGAGATACTACTATTTTTCATACTTCAGTCCAGATTCCCAAACATTTAACAATGTTATCAATGGGATAGGATGTAAATTTACAATATACCGTAGGTCAGTGGTCATGGAGTGGTAGATAAAATATTTCCCAACACCACAAATCAGGAAGAACAGAAATTATAGAAAAGCCATGCTTGTTAGATTAAACTCAGACAAAAACCCAAAAGATTGCAATGGACAGTTATATGGAAAGTCATATATTTAAATAGTCGTATAGATCTGCATGATCCAGAATACCCAATAGGATTTCACTTTTTTAAAAAATTTTAATTCCATTAAAGTCTCCGAAGTCTCCATTAAAGTCTCCGAAGACTCAGGGCGGCTTACAAGCTTAGCAGTAGCCTTCATTTTATGTATATGCCTGCTTATTAGGGCTTTCGCCCCCCCAAAGCGGCATTATTACAAAGTCAGCTTAATTGCCCCCAACAATCTGGGTCCTCATTTTACCTACCTCGGAAGGATGGAAGGCTGTGTCAACCTTTTCTATCCATTTTTCTGGCTTAGGTCATTCATGAGGCTGGTTTTGCTCTGTATCTAGGCCTGGAACCAGTTTGAAATGTTTCCAATCAATTTAGGCAGTTCTTCTCCAAAGCTGTTTAGGCTTGAGAGTTTGTAACTCCTCTCCAGTATATTTCTTAAGAATAATAAATACAGAATCTGTGAATGGTGATCCATATCCCATAAAATCTCCAGTGGGGTTTATCCATTAGAGGTCTTAGTATTGCTTACTTCAAATCAGCAGAAACTATGGCATCTCTTAAAAGCATTAGCTGCCTCTGAGATCCATGTACCTACTTCCTACCATGTCCAGGTATGAGAGGGATCAAGATGGGTGCCTATCATATTCCTAACAATGCCATCAATGCATGGGTTACACTTTGAGAGCAAGCAACTAAATTTCATTTTTAATGTGTGCCAATGTGCCCACAGTAAAAAAAATGACACTAAAGGTTTTCTATCTACCATGTGACCTGAACCCATAGTTTCTAGGTGTCTCCCTACCATATTTCTTACCCTCCCTCTTACTTTTTCCTCCCCATTGCTCCCCATGGATTCCATTTCTTGGTGTTGGTCTTCCTCCTTCTTAATAACAGAGTTGGAGGGGACCTTGGAGGTCTTTTATTCCAACCCACTGCTCAAGCAGGAGACCCCCATTCCAGACAAGTGGTTGTCCAGTCTGTTCTTAAAAACCTCTAGTGATGGAGCACCCACTTCTTTTTCCTCTCCCTACCAAACCTTAGCAAGCAGTATGCCCATGTTTCCCCCCAAATAAGACTGGGTCTTATATTAATTTTTGCTCCAAAAATTAGGGCTTATTTTCCAGTTAGGGCTTATATTTGGGGAAATTCGGTAATAAATGCATCTGTCTGGCTGATGATCTTAACCGGGGCTTATTTTTGAGGTGGGGCTTATGTTACAAGCTTCCTGAAAAATCATGCTAGGGCCAGTTGGATGTTATTTTCGGGAAAACATGGTACCGATGCCTTTACTATCTGTTTCCTTTAATTATTAAAAAAATGTTTCAGTGGTCTGATCAACAGAGTTGTCATGAATCTTGTTTAGGAGACCAGAAGAGAGATGAGGTCACTTTGCAAATGCTGCTTAATGGCAAAATAAACCTTCTTGGTTCTGAAATTTGCATCTTTCTTGCCTGCCCCTTCACCAGCAAGGCATCAGTGCATTAAAGCACACCACGATTTGGAAAGCATTTAACAATTGATTCAACTGAGATGTGAATCATATCCGGTTGAATATAATTCATCTGAGTCCAATAATTGTTCAGCTTGAGCTAAAGGAAAGGATGTTTTCCCCATCACAAGCAGAGATAGATATTGCATCCTTTTGGGGTGAAGTCAAGAAGACTTGGATACCATCAGATACCTGCAAATGTCACTGTATAATGTGGATTTGAAAATGAAGACTACACTAAAATATACGTAAGTCTGTACACCGACAATCAAATGTAAATAGAACCCATTTTTCAATGACAAAAACTGCAGGATCATAAACTACCAATGCTAAGGACAAGATTATCATGTTCCATTGATTTGTACTGCTCATGATACCTCAAGGGATCATAAACCTCCCCCCCCCACCAAGTCCTGAAATGTAACTCCAATATGCCCACATGGTAAAAATGCACAGTCGCACAGATTACTTCAACATCCCTTAGAGATAAATCTTTGAGACCTTTGCAACCTATGGGGAGAGAAATATAATTGTCTTCCTAATTAAAATTGATTTTTTTTTCCTGGTGACTGAGCCATTCTGTACATTCTCTCTTAGATGGAGAGACTGAAAGTTTTGTCCTGTACAGTAGAAGATATTTATGGTTTTTCATTGACCATATATTCAGGAAAGAATCTGAGGCTGAACTACAATTGTGGGACCAAAGGAACTTGTGGAAAGGTAAATCTTTCAGAATATTCATACTCTGCTACTTGTGAACAAGAGGGTATAGCTGGAGGAAAAGGAAAGGGAGGTGGAGCTGAAAGAACTCTTGAAACATTGATCCATTACTTACATGGACTTTTCTTCTGTCTTGAGAGAGAAAGTCTCAAAGACTAGCAACAGCTGTTCTGCTTTCGTTTCTCAAGATGTACTGATTTACACTTTCTAGAAATGGATTTCACTGCATTCACGTGCACACATTCACCAGTCCTATTGGTCAATATTTACTCTGACTAATTAACATTGCCTGGAAAGAGATGGGTGTCAAGCTTCAAAGAATTCTTATGCTGTTTCATCCATTACTGCTTCTTAGTTTGCCTACAGACTGGGGGGGAGGGGAGGGGGGTGAATGGAATGCAGACTTCACATATTGAACTGCCAGTCTGTGAGAACCAAGGTCTCTCAAAATTTGTTTACTGAGAACTAAAGACATTCTCTTGTAACAAGTTTCTAACGCTTAATTGGGCAACATGACCTGCATGATTAGAGGGAAGGGAAATGTCTATGCTTTTAATATACTGATTTCAGCACCAATTAACTAGAGCTGGTTTCCCTTTCACCTGTGCTGAAATGATGCATTCAATAAAGTTTTGCATTAGAGATTGGATCATCTCGGCTGTGCTTACTTCACTGGGTTTGTCAGTCAGAACTTTGACAATGGGTTTGTGCATGGGGCATCCACCCTTGATCCACTCTTTATTATTGTTTTTTTATTATTATTCTTTGGGTAAATTTGGGGTCATGTTTGTTGAATACAGTCCCAGTGGAAGGGGATGTTGAAATGTAGGTGAGCATTTGACTTTTAATTTCAGTTAATAGGGTCAATGCTTATTCCCTCTCAACAACTCACAAGTCCAACTCCGACATCATTGGAAACTTTTGGAGATAATATTTAAATGTCAAAAAAAGCTTTTAAAGATATTTTACAGGGAAACTAATCAAGGACAGAAGCAATCTAGAACTACGGAAAATTTCCTAACAGTGAGAAAACATTTAACCAGTGGAACAGCTTGCCTCCAGAAGCTGTGGGTGCTCCATCACTGGAAGCTTTCAAAATGAGACCAGACAACCATTTCTCTGAAGTGATATAGGGCCTCCTACTTGAGCAGGGGGTTGAACTAGAAGACCTCTGAGATCCCTTCCAGTTCTGTTATTGTATGTTTTCTGTTCCTGTTATGTTGAATTGTGTTTCAAATATGTAGAATTTGACTGGGTTTTTCAAGGAACTTTTCTTATATTGTCCATGGGGACGTGCTGAAAGAATTATTTTGAGAAATTAGAAAAGCAGCATTATTCTGGACATTAAAAATAGGACAGAAAACATGTGCAATTTACCCATTTTAGAAAAGCCATTCCCACCCCCGCTAATCAAAAAAATAATGCAATCTATTTCTCATGGACATGTATGTTATGATACTCTATAAGATTAGAATTTGTTTCTACCTTGAATTTTTCATATATTGTTTAATATTTGATATGCAGCTGACGTCTAGATGACTGAAATTTTCCCATTTTTATTTGTTGTGGTTCATTATTAATTATGTTCTGGTTTTTTATTATTATTTTTGCTCATGCCTTGATGTTTCATTTTTTTCTCCCAGGATTAATTATTTTGGTGGGTATCGCAATGAAATAAAAAAAAGTCTTAGAAGGGCTCCTCCCTCTCAAATTATTTCAACTGAATAATTCAAGACAGACTTTTCTCGATCTGTTTTTCTCCAGATTTGATTTCTTCTCCAAACAATGGTTGGAGACACAATCTAATGTGTCAGGAAAGTGACATTCCCATGTGAGAAGCCTTTTTCTAAATTAATCTGAGGCAATGAAGGAATCTTATGAATCTCCAAAAAGGCATATAGTCCTGGACTTACAACTGCAACTGAGCCCAACATTTCTGTCACTAAGCAAAACATTTGTTAAGTGACTTTTGCCCCATTGTATGATCTTTCTTACACAGTTCTTAAGTGTATCACTGTAATTGTTAAGTTAGTAACATGGTTGTGAAGTGAATCTGGCTTCCCCATTGACTTTGCTTGTCAGAAGGTCGCAAAAGGGGATCACGTGACACACACACCCAGGACGCTGCAACCGTCATAAATACGAACCAGTTGGCAAGCATCCAAATTTTGATTATTGTCACCATGGGAATTCTGCAATGGTCATAACTGGGAAAAACAGTCATAAGTCACTTGTTTCAGTGCTGTTGTAACTTTGAACAATCACCAACTAAACTGTTGTAAGTTGAGGACTGCCTGTAGATTTTTTTATTATTATTATTTTGGTTGAAGAAGAATACCCTCTGAAATCTTAGGGATAATTTCAAGATCATGTGAAGTGATAGCACCACGTTACACTGCAGTGGTGAGACCACCCTTGGAATACTACAATCAGTTCTGGTCACCACAATACAAAAAAGATGCTGAGGCCCTAGAATGAGTACAGAGAAGAGCAACAGAGATAAGGAGGAGTCTGGAGGCTAAAACAAAGGATGAACAATTGAGGAAATTAGGTATGCCTAATCTGATGAAAGAGGGACACGGTGGCTCAGTGGGTTAGGACACTGAGCTTGTCAATCAGAAGGTCGGCAGTTTGGCGGGTCGAATCCCAAGTGCCGCGTAGCAGAGTGAGCGCCTGTTACTCATCCTAGCTTCTGCCAACTTACCAGATCGAAAGCACGTAAAAATTCAAGTAGAAAAATAGGGACCACTATGGTGGGAAGGTAACAGCGTTCCGTGCACCTTTGGTGTCTAGTCATACCGGCCACATGACCACGGAGACGTCCTCAGACAATCGCTGGCTCTTCGGCTTTGAAACGGAGATGAGCACCGGCCCCTAGAGTTGGAAACAACTAGCACGCTTGTGCGGGGGAACCTTTACCTTTTTAATCTGATGAAGATAAGAAGATCCTATATAATTTCAGGAAGGTGCCTGTGCAGTCTCTTCTTGAGAACCTCCAGTGATGGAGCAGCCACAACCTCTGGAGACAAGTCAGTCCACTGATTAATTGTTCTCACTATCAGGAAATTTCTCTTTAGTTCTAGGTTGGTACTCTCTTAGAAGTCTTCCATCCATGACTTCTTGTCCTGCCCTCAGGTGCTTTGGTGCTGTCAAGTGCTGTCATAGCCCCTCAAACATTGGAAGACTGCTATCATGTCAACCCTAGTCCTTCTCTTCATTAAATTAGACGTATCTAGTTCCCTCAATTGTTCATTGTACAGTTTAGCCTCCAGTCCCCTAATCATCTTTGTTTGTTTTCTTTGCATTCTTTCTAGGTCTGAGCATCTTTTTTGTATCATGGTGACCAGAACTGAATGGAGTAATCTAAGTATGTTCTCATGTTCTCTTTCTGTTATATTCTTCTTTCTCCATTATTTTCTTACATTCAGTCTTCAAAATCCTCTCTGTCTCTGTATACATATTGGCTTTCCCCTGGGGTAACATACCTCCCAGCCAGTAGCCAGCTGCAAATTTATGGGTCATGGTGATGCTACACAGCCAGGTGCATCACCTCTGCATGTATATATACTGAGTAATTAGACCATTTCACAAACCATTAATTAAACTCTTCCTCCCATGCAATGAACAGAAGAGGCTTTGATCCAAATATGTGGAAAATGCTTTGCACCCTGAACTTGCACAGTTCTCTGTACAATATTGACTTAACACTCTTACAGGCTGAACCTTACAGCTTCTGTATATGTCTCTTCTCACAGGGAGTCCAAAGGACTAGACAAAGGCTGACAGATGTTTCAGGCTTTAGGAAAAAGTCATGCTGCCAAGAACTGGACTAATGTGAACAAGCTGGTGTCCACTATTATGACAACAGACAGTCAGGAATCAGAAGGCAGTTACAAAGCATGGAATATTACCAAGCTGTTGAATGATAGAAGGGACCTTGCTAGTCTTCTTGTCCAATCCCCTGGTCATGTCAGGAGACATTATACCATCCAGGTGAAATGGCTGTCCAATCTTTTCTTGCAAACCTCTAGGGATAAGCAGTTAGAACTGAAGAAGCTTCTTGGATGAGAAGTGAAATAATTTTTTTGGGGGGGTGGAGACCAGGAAAGTCCAGTTGCCTTTTGGAAAAGCACCTTTGGGATAACCATGACCTGGATGACTAAGGTTCCCCATAGAGATACCTCCAGCAATGAAGCATCCACAACTCTGGGAAGCAAGGTGTTCCATTGATTAATTGTTCTGATTGTCAGGAAATTTCTTCTTGGTTCTAGGTAGGATCTCTCCTTGATAATATTCTATCCATTATTTCTTGTCCTGCCCTCAAATGCTTTGGAGAATAGGATGACCCCCTCTTCTCTGTGACAGTCCTTCAAGTATAGGAAAATGGTTGTCATGTTCCCTCAATCCTTCTCTTCAATAGGCTAGAGCAGGGGTAGGCAACCTCGGCTCTTTTATGACTCATGGACTTCTGGGAGCTGACTCAGGAATTCTGGGAGTTGAAGTCCATGAGTCATAAAAGAGCTGAGGTTGAAAAAGGGGGGCTTCCGGTGGCGGCGGAGCGCCGGAGACAGCCTTTTCGGGCTGCCCGCGGCTCAGCTGTGTTGTTTTCACCCGAAACAGCACCGATCAGCTGTTCGGGTGAATTTGAAGCCCCCTCCTCGGGAGAAGAGGAGGGGGAGAGGCCCCAGGTAGGGGTTGAGTTCTCCGGGGCCGCCTAAGCTTAAAGCTTGGGCGGCTTAAGGATTGAACTCCCCCGTAGCCTGGGTTGCTCCCAGCTGTTCAGCGTCTCCGCTCCGTGATTTCTGGAGCGGAGCCAGGCGTTTGCGACCACCCCTGCCAGAAGGAAAGACCATGGAATAAAAGGAGCAGGCAGAGCGGTACAGGAGGATATGGTGAAGAGGACTTTTATTTTCGCTCTCTAGCTTAATGGACTTTATAAACTTAAAGTGAAAGTGCATCACAAGTGAAAGTAAAAAGATGGCGGCTAAACCTCCCCCAAAAACTCTTCGGAGTGCTGGAACTTCTCCGGTGCAACAGACATCATTGCAAGCTTTGCTTCCTCCTGCTGCACTGACATCGAAGGACTTACAAGATGCTCTTGAAAAACATGCCCAGGTAATTTTGGAATCAATGGGTGATAAATTGGCAAAGATGGAGGAGAAATTGGAGGAGAGGATGGAGGAGAAGTTCAGTGCGATGAGGGTAGACATTTTGTCTACAGTGCGTAGTGTGGCTGAATGTGTGCAAGATCTGGATGAAAAAGTGGAGGATTTGACTCAAAAGAATGCCATATTAGAAGCAAAGGTATTGGAGAATGAAGATTTAAGAGACAAAATGGACAGAGAACTGTGTCTAGTTCAATATTACCAGATGCAATATGCTGTTAGAATCAGAGGTTTAAAAGAAAATGTTAAGGAAGATCTAAAGCACCTGTTTTCTGAAGCTCTGGAAGCAGTATTGGGTCAGCCAGCATCTGAAATAAAGGGAGGCATGGATAAAGTGTTCCGTGTTAACTCATGGATTGCTAGACAGAGAAAGTTACCTAGAGATGTGGTGGTATACTTTGCAAAGAGGGAAACTAGAGATGAAGTTATTCAAGCTGCCTATGATACTAAAGTTATGATTGCTGACCAAGAAGTTTTGGTTTTAAAAGAAATTCCTCCAAAGATTTTAAGGAGAAGAAAAGATTATGCATTTCTTGTGCAAGAGCTCAAACAACGTGATATAAGGTTCAGATGGGAGATTCCAGTTGGATTGGTAGCGATGCATGAAGGCAAAAGGTACCGTCTGGTCACTGTGACACAGGCGCGGGATTTTTATAACAATGTTTTAAAAGCAACCCCACTATCACTTCTGGAAGCTGCAAAGGGATCTGGAGAAGGAAAACTTCAAGAGGCTGAAGCTGGACAGACAGAGGAGAATGGTGTTGGAGGAGATCAAGCTACAACTTCTTTGGATGATCCTGGAGAGCAGAGGGTGATGCGTGCTGCTTTAAAACGAGCAAAAAAAATAAAAGAACAAGATCAGCAGAAGTCTATGGAACTTCCAAAACGTACTTACAGCCAAGCAGTGGGAGGAGCACGGCCTAAAGGAGAGCCTATTAAAGGTGTGCTCCAACAGCTTTGGGATGACATGCATGGCGACTAAATTCTTAACCTGGAACGTTAATGGACTAAATTCACCGCAGAAGAGAAAGAAAGTTTTTCAATATTTAAAACAATTTAAGATAGATGTTATATGTTTGCAAGAAACGCATATTAGGGCTATGGACCAAAAGTACTTATTGAACTTAAGGTTGGGCACGCAATTTGTTGCTTCTGCAATGAATAAGAAAAATGGAGTGGTTGTTTATGTTAAAAGTGCCTTAACAGCGGACTTAATTGAAGCAGATAAGCATGGAAGATACGTTATGATAGAGTTGCTGTTAGAAGGTAAAAAGACGCTTTTAGTTGGATTATATGCTCCTAATCAACAACAAGCTGATTTTTTTAGTTTACTTCACACAAAGCTTACTCAGTTGGATTATAAGTCGTTTATTTTTATGGGGGACTGGAATGGTGTTTTGGATGTACAGATGGATAAGGCTGGCTCTTTTAAACACGTTCCAAGTCATGCTAGACTGCCTAAATCCTTTTTTGAAATGAAGGATGACTTGGAACTGCGAGATATTTGGCGTGAAATACATTTGCATGAAAAGGATTATACTTTTTTTTCTGACAGACATCAATCTTTCTCCAGGATTGATTTTATTTTGCTGACTAATGACTTTTTTTCAAGGATTAAAAAGGTGAAGATATGTGCAAGAACTATTTCTGATCACAGCCCAGTCTGGCTAGAGATTAATAAGGAGAATAGAGATAGGCGCTCGTGGCGCGTAAATGAGAATCTGTTTAGAAATCAGAGAAATGTGGAAGAATGTAAACAGCGGATGAAGGATTTTTTTGAAATTAATATGAACAAGGACACTTCTATGGACATGGTTTGGGATGCTAGCAAGGCCTATATGAGAGGGGTGTTGATATATATGAACAATAAACATAGACATATCTTGGAAGCCAGGAGGAAAGAATTGGAGAATGAAATTAAGGAAAAAGAAAAGGCTTTGATTTTGAATCCAGCGGATGTGAAGACTAAGGAGGTTATTAAGCTATTAAAAGGACAATTTGATAAATTAATGGCTGACCAAGTGGCAACCAATTTGCGGTTTGCCAGGCACAACACCTTTTGCAATGCTAATAAACCAGGTAGATGGTTAGCTTATAGACTGAGGAAAAAGCAAAGGGCTTCTAATATAGATAAAATTGAGCATAAGGGAAGGGTTGTGTTTCAACAGGATCTTATTAAGGAGGCCTTTCTGGACTTTTATTCTAAATTATATGCTAAGGAGAAGATTAATGAAAAAGATATTGATCTATATTTGGAGAATGCTAGCATCCTGGTTCTTATGCAAGAACAAAAAGAGGGGATTAATCAATTGATAACAGAAGAAGAAATTCTTATAGCAATTAAGGAATTGAAGGTGGACAAAGCGCCAGGCATGGATGGTTTGACTGCGGCTTACTACAAAAATCTACAATTAGAGATGATAAAACCGTTAAAGGAGCTGTTCCAGACAATTCAGAGGGGGGGAAAGGTGCCTCCGTCTTGGAGAACTGCTTTTATTTCTTTGATTCCGAAGGAAGACCAAGATGCTACTCAAGTTAAAAATTATAGACCGATATCGCTTTTAAATACAGACTACAAGATATTTGCCAAGGTGTTGGCTAATAGATTGATGAGGGTTCTGCAACAGACGATTCATGGGGACCAAACGGGGTTTATTAGTGGTAGGCAAATGAAAAATAATGTGAGGCATATAGTTGATGTGTTAGAGTTTTTGGAAAGGAATAACCAGATCCCTGCGGCGCTAATTTTTTTAGATGCTGAAAAAGCTTTTGATCAATTGAATTGGCAATTTTTGATGAAAGTTTTGGATAAAATGAATTTTGGGGACAATTTTTTGCAACCAATTAGGGCATTATATCAAAAACAAACTGCCCGAATAATAGTTAATAATAGCCTGACAGAAGCATGTAACATTGAGAAGGGCACAAGGCAAGGGTGTCCGTTATCGCCCTTGTTATTTGTACTAACATTGGAGATATTGTTGGTTAAAATACGGAATTCGGAAAAAATTAAGGGTATACAAATTAGAGGTCAGGATTATAGATTGAGAGCGTTCGCAGACGATCTGGTTGTTACAGTGACCCAGCCGGAGAACTCTGTTGTGGACCTGATGGAGATAATAATACAATATGGGAAGGTTTCTGGATTTAAAGTCAATACACAAAAAACTAAAATTCTGGCCAAAAATATGACAGCTTCGCAAAAGGCTCTCTTAGAAGGATTAACTGGATTTGAGATTGTTAAAAGGGTTAAATATTTGGGGGTGCTTTTGTCGCCCTCTAATACAAAGTTATATAAAAATAACTATGAAAAATTATGGGGGAAAATTCAAAAAGAAATGGAGAGTTGGGAAAAATTGCAATTGTCTTTGTTGGGGCGAATCGCAGCAGTGAAAATGAATGTCCTGCCTAAATTCTTATTTTTATTTCAAATGATACCGGTTCTTAAGAAAGATTCTAACTTGGAGGAATGGCAGCGCGGTATCAATAAATTTGTATGGGCAGGGAAAAGGCCACGAGTTAAACTAAAGATAATACAGGATACTCGTGAAAGAGGTGGTCTTAAAATGCCTAATTTTAAATTATATTATGAAGCTGCTGCTTTAGCAGGAATAAGTGATTGGATCAACTTGACACAAGAGAGATTATTACATCTTGAGGGCCATGACTTGTTGTTTGGCTGGCATGCATATTTGTTGTATGATAAGAAGGTAGATAATGTCTTTAGAGTGCATATTTTAAGACAGGCATTGTTGAGGGTTTGGAAGAAGTACAGACATAAATTAGATTGCAAGATACCATTGTGGGCAATCCCAAAACACGCAATAGAAAATATACATGCTGGTTTCAAACACGATGTGACTACCTACAAGGAGATTCTAAGCTTGGAAAGAAATGTCTGGTGTTTGAAACCATATAGTCTCTTGCGAGATGAGAAGATTGTTCAGACTTGGTTTCAATATACTCAGTTACGGGCCAGGTGGAAAGAAGATCAGAAAAATGGTTTTACAATGACTGATGAAAATCTGATGAAGCAAATCAGAAATCAGGGTCCAGCACATATTAAACGGATATATCTTGCCTTGATAGAAATTGACTCAGAAACAGAACTCGTTAAGGATTGTATGATTAAATGGGCCCAAAATATCCAAGAAGTTATTACAATGGACACATGGGAAAGGATTTGGGTGAGGAACGTAAAATTCACACAAGCTCAAAATTTAAGAGAAAATTTCTATAAAATGTTTTACAGATGGCATTTAGATCCTAAAAAGCTGGCAAGTATGTATCCGAACTATCAGCCTAAATGTTGGAGGTGTGGTGAAGAAGATGCAACATATTTTCATATATGGTGGACTTGTAAAAAGGTTAAGGCCTTTTGGATAAAAATTTGGTGGAACATGCAGAAGATTTTCAAGCAAAAGATAAAGTTTTGTCCGCAACTTTTCTTGTTGGGAATAATTACAGATGCTACGGTTGTAGACACTAAGTTGATGTTGAACTTAATTACAGCAGCAAGACTCTTAATAGGCCAATATTGGAAGAAGGAGGAACTGCCGACTGTAGAAGAATGGACTTTAAAGGTTTCTGACCTGGCAGAGATGGCAAAGATCTCGGCTTATTTGAAAGATCACTCGCAAGAACGTTATGTTATGGAGTGGAGAAAATGGATTGAGTATATCCAGAACAAATATGGGACTAAGAAGTTTCATGTAGCATTTGAATAAGTCTTCCTTTTTTTTCTCCTCTTTTTTTTCTCTTTTCCCTTTTTTTTATATATCTTATATTAATAGTGTTTCTAATTACCTTATATGAGCTAGAGAGAGATGGATTTCAGAGTTTGTGGTTGTTAGCATATGAATGTCTACGATTGGTGTTTTTTTTGTTTTTTATACCTTGTACTTAGCTCTGGGAAGTCGGGGGGGGGAGGGGGGTAGGGGTAGGGAGGGAGGGATAGGGGAGGGCTAGGGGGGATTGTTAAAGATAAAATGTATGATAAAACTTTTCAATAAAAAAAAAATAAAAGAGCTGAGGTTGCCTACCCCTGGGCTACAGTCTAGACATACCTAGCCTATGGAAAAAAATGAGAGATTTTGTTGCATATTTTGCAGCTGAAATAATGCCTATAGCAAAGGGAATTTTATGCCATCCCCCAGATACTTCAACCTACAGTTCTCATAAACAATTAGTTTCTTACTTTGATTGCTACCAGTTACAAAAAAAATTATCTTGCATTAACTCATTATGGACTATTCTACATTGCACCAATAAGAAAATGTCTCAGGTTAATCTCAAAACATGACTTTTTTCAAAGACCACTACCTAGGCAATAGATTTTTCAGGACTTTTTGAATGATGTTTTTGAAAGACCTTTTTCATTCTTATGCTGAATATTTTCTTATTTCTTCTGATCAGTTCAAGGACTTGTAAATTGTTTTTGGAGATTAGTTTTGGCCTGCTTGTGCTACAACAAATCAATTATGTCATAATTTTCAGATAATGTTTAGGGTTCCTTTGATGAGGAATATACAGGCAATTCCTTGGATTTGGATTACAGAGCTGTAATGGGAGCAACTTTTAAGACTGAGATCAAGAGGCACTTAATGATTCCCCAAAAGGGAATTTGAGAGCATTTTATGTCCTCTTGAAAACATATTCCTTGAGTTATTCCTTGAGTTACCCCCCGTAGATAGGGCTCGCAACTTGGGAGTCCTCCTAGATTCACGGCTTACTTTGGAAGATCACATAGTGGCTGTGACTAGGGGGGCCTTCGCCCAGGTTCGCCTGGTGCGCCAGTTGCGGCCCTATCTAGACCGGGATGCCCTGCGTACGGTCACTCATGTGCTCGTGACCTCTCGTTTAGACTACTGCAACGCTCTCCACATGGGGCTGCCCTTGAAGACCACTCGGAGGCTCCAACTGGTACAGAATACAGCCGCGAGAGTTGTGTTGGGAGTCTCCCGATACTCCCATGTTACACCTCTGCTCCGTGAGCTGCATTGGCTCCCAGTTGTCTTCCGGGTGAGGTTCAAGGTGCTGGTATTGACCTACAAAGCCCTACATGGCATGGGTCCGGAATACCTTGGGGAGCACCCACGGCCGGCATCAACTTCCCTCCGCCCAATACGCTCCCACAGAGAGGGTCTCCTCAGGGTGCCACCGGTCAAAGAATGCTGACTGGTGGCCCCCAGGGGGAGGGCATTCTCTGTGGGTGCGCCGGATTTATGGAACCGTCTTCCAGTTGAGCTACGGATGGCGCCTGACCTTCGCTCCTTCCGGCGCGATCTAAAGACGTATCTCTTTGAACAAGCTGGCCTGGCCTGATGGGATGGGGTTGGGTTTTTATTACTTTTAAATGTGTTTTAACCAATTTAAGAGTTCTGGGCACTTTGTTTAATCTTTTTTAATTTTTGTATTCTGTCTTTTTAACATGTATTGCCCTGTTCACCGCCCTGAGTCCTTCAGGAGAAGGGCGGTATACAAATAAAATTATTATTATTATTATTATTATTATTATTATTATTATTATTATTATTATTATTATTATTATTATTATTAATAATAATAATAATAATAATAATAATAATAATAATAATAATAATAAAGGCAGTCCTTGGCTAAGTGTTCTTCACTGAATAAGCATGTGTCTATGTGTCAAAAAGTAACAGAGTTGGAAGGGAACTTGGAGGTCTTCTAGTCCAACCTCCTGTTCAAGCAGGAGAACCCATACCATTCCAGAGAAGTGGCTGCCCAATCTCTTCTTAAAAGCCTCCAGTGATGGGGTACCCACAACTTTTAGAGGCAAGTCATTCCACTGATTAATTGTTCTCACTGTCAGGAAATTTCTCCTTAGTTCCAGGTTGGTTCTCTCCTTGGTTAGTTTCCATCCATTGTTTCTTGTTCTGCCTTGAAGTGCTTTGGAGAATATTTTGACCCGCTCTTCTTTGTGGCAGCCCCTCAACTATTGGAACACTGCTATCATGTCACCCCATAGTCCTTCTTTTCACTAAAGACATACCCAGTTCCTGAAACTGCTTTTCATATATTTTAGCCTCCAGCTCCCTAACCATCTTTGTTGGGCTTTTCTGCACTCTTTCCAGAGTCTCCAGTTGTATATTGTGGAGACCAAACCTAGATGCAGTATTCAAAGTGTGGTCCTACTAAGGCTTTATGAAGTGATTCTAATACTTCACGTGATCTTGATTCTATCCCTCTGTTAATGCAAGCATTCACTTTTTTGGCTGCTGCCACACGCTGTTGGCTCATATTTAAGTAATTGTTCACTAGGTCTCCAACTTCTCTCTCACAGTTACTGCTATTAAGCCAGGTTCCACCTAACCTGGACCTGTACATTTAGTATTCTTGCCTACATGTAAAACTTTACTTTTCTCTACATTTAATTTTATTTTGTTAGACAGGGCTAACAAAACTTTCATAGTGCCCTGCTGGATTGAATGTTTGGCCCCTCAACTTCAAAAATCTGTTCTCACGGTGGCTAACCAACTTCTAAAGAAGCCCATTAGTGTCCCAAAAGATGAGACACTTTTAGAGAAGGTCTCCCTGTCATCAAATTTAATACAGGTAGTCCTAGACTTACAACTACAATTGAGCCCAAAAGTTCTGTAGCTAAGGCAAGACAGTTGTTAAGTGAGTTTTGCCCCATTTTATGACCTTTCTTGCCACAGTTGTTAAGTGAATCACTGCAGTTGTGAAGTTAGTAACACGGCTGTTAAATGAATCAGGCTTCCCCGTTGACTTTGCTTGTCAGAAGTTCACAAAAGGGGATCACATGACTCTGGGACATGGCACCCATCACAAGTGTGAGGCAGTTGTCAAGCATCCAAATATAAATCACAAGACCAAGGGTATGCTGCAATGGTCATACGTATGAAAAATGGTCGTAAGTTACTTTTTTCAATGATGTTGTAACTTTTTATTTTTTATTTTATCTTAATCCCATTTATATCCCGCCCTTCTCCGAAGACTCAGGGCGGCTTACAATTTAAGCACAAACCAATGTGCTTAGCAATAGCCTTCATTCTATGTATATGCCTGCTTATTAGGGCTTTCCCCCCCCAAGCGGCATTATTACAAAGTCAGCTTATTGCCCCCAACAATCTGGGTCCTCATTTTACCTACCTCGGAAGGATGGAAGGCTGAGTCAACCTTGAGCCTGGTGGGATGCGAACCTGCACTAATTGCAGGCAGCTGGTGTTACTTAAGGAGGCATTAGCCCACTGCTCCACCAAGGCTCTTTTTATAAACTTGAACAGTCACTAAATGAATGGTTGGAAGTCAAGGACTGCCTATAGCCATCAAGATGATTAAAGGCCCGAAGACAAAAACATACAAAGAACAGTTGCAGGAATTGGGTATGGCCAGTCTAAAGAAAAGAAGGACCAGGGGTGACAGGATAGCAGTATTCCAGTATTTGAGGGGCTGCCACAAAGAAGAGGGGGTCAACCTATTTTCCAAAGGACCAGAAGGCAAGACAAGAAACAATGGATGGAAACTAGTCAAGGACAGAATCAATCTGGAATTAAGGAGAAACTTCTTAACAGTGAGGACAATTAACCAGTGCAACAGCTTGCCTTCAGAAGTTGTAGGTGCTTCATCACTGGAGGCTTTTAAGAAGAGACTGGACAGCCACTTGTCTGTAATTGTATAAAGTCTCCTGCTTGAGCAGGGGGTTGGACTAGAAGATCTCCAAGGTCCCTTCCAGCTCTATTCTGATTGATTGATTGATTGATTGATTGATTGATTGATTGATTGAATCCCCCATGATATCATTTTCAGCCTGGTGCATTAATAGCAGTGACACATCTTTGCTCTTTTTCACCAGCACTTCATGGAATGATCACATAACACTTCCTGGAGGTAGAACTGTTTTTTTGACAATTTGTCCATTTTTACTATTTGTTCCTTCAATACACATTTCTATCCTTATGTAGATGCATGTTTGCCTCCTTTTTTTGAGACCCTGTTTATTATACGCATAGAAATTCCCTTTTTAAGGAAGTGCTTGCCTTATCCTCTGATGATTTATAAACTTCTATAGCAATTACATATTGAAAGGTTTCATCTTTGCTAACTTTTATATTTCAGTTAAATTAATATTTATTTTTTAAAAATACCATTTCCCCTGCAATAAACCACCTTGAGGATTTTAATAGAACATTTGGTATTTTTAAAAAAGTGTATATAAACAAAGTCTGTTCTTTCTTCCTTGCCCCAGTGGAACAGGGATTAGTGTGCTGGAGCCTTGTTATCCAAGTCTAAAAATTAAGACTTTGTGGCATGCAATGTCAAATTACAATCTGAATTTCCCCTGATAATTCTCAGCTGAGTAAAGTTGCTCCTAATCTGGTTCCTTTGTGGCATATTTATGCCATCTCTAGGAACCCAGGATTGTATTTAAATTCCAATTAACGAAGGAATGGCAAGAATTCAAAATAACTCTGAAATGTGGTGCCTTTTGGTGGGGACGGGGCAGGGAGAGAATACCTAATTGCAGAGCAAAGCTGTGATTTGGGTTTTGTGAAATAATGGGGCAGAAATTTGGGGCAAGAACCATTTGAGAGTGTGGGTTTCTTTATGGGCCTCTATTTAGAATAATTGTAGTGCGGTTGTTTCTCAGGCCAAAATCTATCTATGTGTCTATCTATCTTTCTTTTCTTTCTTTCTTTCTCTCTCTCTCTCTCCCTCCCTCCCTCCCTTCTTATTTTATTTTATTTTATTTTATTTCTTAATAACAGAATGACAAAGTTGGAAGGGGCCTTGGAGGTCTTCTAGTCCAACCCCCTGCTCAGGCAGGAAACTCTATAACATTTCAGACAAGTGGCTATCTAGCCTGTCTTTTAAAAAACTTCCAGTTTTGGAGCATTCACAACTTCTGGAGGCAAACTGTTCCACTGGTTGATTGTTCTGACTGTCAGAAAGTTTCTCCTTTGTTCTAGGTTGCTTCTCTGCTTGGTTAGTTTCCATCCATTGATTCTTGTCCTGCCTTCAGGTGCTTTGGGGAATAATTTTAGAATTCTTTCTTTCTTTCTTTCTTTCTTTCTTTCTTTCTTTCTTTCTTTCTTTCTTTTCTAGATTTTGATCCCACCTTTATTACTTTATTAAATCTAAAAAGATTTATAAGTACTTTATAAGTAACTCAAGATGGTGAACATACATAATACTCCTTCCTCCTTCTCTTTTCCCCACAACAATCCTGTGAGGTGGGTTGGACAGAGTGTGTCTTACCCAAAATCACCAGCTCTCATGCCTAATGTTGGACTAGAACTCATTGTCTCCTGATGATTGGCCCAACATCATCCAACTAGCTTTCCTCCCTAAAGCAAACTAGAATTCACAGTTGCCTGATGACTGGCCCCAAATCACCCAATTGGCTTTAGTGCCTAAGGTAGGATGATAACTCACAGTCACCTGGTAATTGGCCCAGTCATCAGCCAGCTTTCATACCTCAGGCAGGATTAGAACTCACCATCTCCTAGTGATTGGCCCACGATCACCCAACTGACGTTCATAGCTCAGGTGGGACTAGAACTCACCACATCTGCTTTCTTGGCCACCACCTTAACCACAGAATGTGATTTATTCATTGAGTTTTTATTTTATTTTATAAAAGACCTATATAGCTGCCCTTATCGTAAAAGCAACCTTGGGTGGTCCACCCAATTAGAACAAGGTTTTGGAGTTGTCATAGTCCAAAACTCTCTATAATTTTATTTCCTTTGGAGACCAGAAAGCAATACATTTTTCTCATAATCCATGCTTGAGTGAAAAATCAGGATAGAAAATGATATACTGCCTCTTTCTCCCTCTTTTGCAATTTGGCTTCTTTCTCCATTGTCTGGGCTTTCTCAGATGGCTCTTCTGTGGTGATGGCCGAGGCCTGGTGGGGAGGGAGGCTTTATTTTCAAACTCTTCTCATGCAAGGCAAAACTGCTTCAGACACTTTAGGAATGTACACTGACATTAATATCTGAAGAATTGGACCTCTAACTGCATTAGCTGTCTTGGACCCCCATAGTAAGTTATTTTGCTGTATTAAAAAGTCAATTTTCTGTTGACGGGGCATGAATTATTCTTGATGGGAAAAGAAAGCTTTATATTATCACAGGCAAACACCTGGCCTAAACTTTCAATTCTGAAAGTATACCATTGGATAAGAGTCTGCTTAGGAACAAAGGATCATATTTAAGCAACTTTGGTATGATGATAGATTTAAGAAAGAACATACAGCTATCTACATATCTATATTTTTTTGTCCATCCTCACATCTGCCCCCTTTCTCCTCCCTCCTTCTTTTTATGATTATGTGTAAAAAATTTCTGGACGTTGAAAAATACTGTTTTTTTCCTTTAATTTTGGAATGGTTTCCATTACACAGCAGCCTAATAATTGGACTTTTCACCTGACAGCATCATAACACACTGTACCAGTTGTTTCCCCTTCATGGATTACTGCCTTGTCGTGGCGAAGGGGCTTGCATAATTCAATGAAGCTATGAGCTATGCCGTGCAGGGCCATGCAAGACGGACAGGTCATAGCAGAGAGTTCTGACAAAACGTGATCCACTGGAGAAGGAAATGGCAACCCACTCCAGTATCTTTGCCATGAAAACCCTATGGACAGTACCAAAAGGCAAAACGATATGACGCTGGAAGATGAGCCCCTCAGGTCGGAAGGCGTCCAATATGCTACTGGGGAAGAGCAGAGGGCTAGTACTAGTAGCGCCAGAAAGAATGAAGCGACTGGGCTAAAGCCGAAAGGACGCTCAGCTGTGGATATGTCTGGTGGTGAAAGGAAAGTCCGATGCTGTAAAGATTTTTTCTCCATAGGAACCTGGAATGTAAGATCCATGAATCAAGGAAAGCTGGATGTGGTCAAACAAGAGATGACAAGACTAAACATCGACTTCTTAGGTATCAGCGAACTAAAATAGACAGGAATGGGTGAATTTAATTCAGATGACCATCAGGTATACTACTGCGGGCAAGAATCCCTCAGAAGAAATGGAGTAGCCTTCATAGTCAATAAAAGAGTAGGAAAAGCAATACTGGGATACAATCCTCAAAATGACAGAATGATCTCAGTTCAAATCCAAGACAAACCATTCAATATCACAGTAGTCCAAGTCTATGCCCCAACCACCGGTGCTGAAGAGGATGAAATTGACCGGTTCTATGAAGCCCTACAGCACCTTATAGAACTAACACCCAAAAATGATGTCCTTATCATCATGGGGGATTGGAATGCTAAAGTAGGAAGCCAAAAGATAACCGGAATAACAGGCAAGTTTGGCCTTGGAGTACAAAATGAAGCAGGGCATAGGCTGATAGAATTTTATCAAGAGAATACGATGGTCATAGCAAACACTCTTTTCCAACAACCCAAGAGACGGCTCTACACATGGACATCACCAGACGGTCAACACAGAAATCAGATTGACTATATGCTCTGCAGCCAAAGATGGAGAAGCTCTATACAGTCAGTAAAAACAAGACCAAGAGCTGACTGTGGCTCAGACCATGAGCTTCTTGTTGCAAAGTTTAGGCTTAAATTAAAGAAAGTAGGGAAAAGCGCTAGGCCAGTCAGGTATGAATTAAATCATATCCCTGTTGAATATACAGTAGAGGTGACAAATAGATTTAAGGAATTAGATCTGATAGACAGAGTGCCTGAAGAACTATGGACAGAGGTTCGCAACATTGTACAACAGGTAGCAACCAAAACCTTCCCAAAGAAAAAGAAATGCGAGAAAGCAAAATGGCTGTCTGAGGAAGCTTTGCAAATAGCTGAGGAAAGGAGGGAAGCGAAAGGCAAGGGAGAAAAAGAAAGATACGCCCAATTAAATGCAGAATTCCAAAGAATAGCTAGAAGAGATAAGAATGCCTTCTTAAATGAAAAATGCAAAGAAATAGAAGAAAACAATAGAATAGGGAGGACCAGAGATCTTTTCAAGAAAATTGGAGAGATGAAGGGAACGTTTCATGCAAAAATGGGCATGATAAAGGACCAAAATGGCAGGGACCTAACAGAGGCAGAAGATATTAAGAAGAGGTGGCAAAATTACACAGAAGAACTATACAAGAATGAGCTTAACGTCCCTGATAATCACAATGAGGTGGTCACTGACCTCGAGCCAGACATCCTAGAATGTGAAGTGAAGTGGGCCTTAGAAAAGCTGAGCAACAACAAAGCTAGTGGAGGTGACAGTATTCCAGCTGAGCTATTCAAAATCTTAAAAGACGATGCAGTAAAAGTGCTACACTCAATTTGCCAGCAAATTTGGAAAATTCAACAGTGGCCACAGGATTGGAAAAGATCAGTTTACATTCCAATTCCAAAGAAAGGCAGTGCCAAAGAATGTTCAAACTATCGCACCATTGTACTCATTTCTCATGCTAGTAAAGTTATGCTTAAAATTCTACAAGCTAGACTCCAGCAGTATGTGGATCGAGAACTACCAGAAGTACAGGCAGGATTTCGAAGAGGCAGAGGAACTAGAGATCAAATTGCTAACATACGCTGGATCATGGAGAAAGCTAGAGAGTTCCAGAAAAACATCTACTTCTGCTTCATTGACTATGCTAAAGCCTTTGATTGTGTGGATCATAACAAACTGTGGCAAGTCCTTAAAGAGATGGGCATACCAGACCATCTTATTTGTCTCTTGAGAAACCTATATGCGGGCCAAGAAGCAACAGTGAGAACTGGACACGGAACCACTGATTGGTTCAAAATTGGGAAAGGAGTCCGGCAAGGCTGTATACTGTCGCCTTGCCTATTTAACTTATATGCAGAGCACATCATGAGAAAGGCAGGGCTAGATGAATCAAAAGTTGGAATTAAGATTTCCGGAAGAAACATCAACAACCTAAGATATGCAGATGATACCACTCTAATGGCAGAAAGTGAAGAGGAACTAAAGAGCCTCTTGTTGCGAGTGAAGAAGGAGAGTGCAAAACTTGGGTTGAAACTAAACATTAAGAAAACCAAGATCATGACATCCGGCCCTCTCAATTCCTGGCAAATAGATGGGGAAGAAATGGAGGTAGTGACAGATTTTATTTTCCTGGGCTCCAAGATTACTGCAGATGGGGACTGTAGCCAAGAAATTAAAAGACGCTTGCTCCTTGGGAGGAAAGCCATGGCAAATCTAGACAGCACACTAAAAAGCAGAGACATCACCCTGTCAACAAAAGTGCATATAGTCAAGGCTATGGTCTTCCCAGTTGCAATGTATGGCAGTGAAAGCTGGACCATAAGAAAGGCTGAGCGATAAAGAATTGAAGCCTTTGATCTATGGTGCTGGAGAAGACTCCTGCAAGTTCCTTGGACTGCAAGGCGATCAAACCGGTCAGTCCTAGAGGAGATCAACCCTGACTGCTCTTTAGAAGGCCAGATCCTGAAGCTAAAACTCAAATACTTTGGCCACCTAATGAGAAGGAAGGACTCACTGGAGAAGAGCCTAATGCTGGGAAAGGTTGAGGACAAGAGAAGAAGGGGACGACAGAGAATGAGGTGGCTGGACGGAGTCACTGAAGCAGTAGGCGTGAGCTTAAATGGACTCCAGAAGATGGTAGAGGACAGGAAGGCCTGGAGCAACATTGTCCATAGGGTCGCGATGGGTCGGACTCAACTTCGCAACTAACAACAACAACCAGTTGTTTTCAAATGTCGAAGTCTGAACAGAATTTTGCAATTTTAACTACTCCATCCCCAAAGCCCTTCTCTAAGATTTTATACTTATTAATGTTTTTCCCAAACTTTTATGACTGTATTTCTCCCCTATCAACAATTATTCTTGGATTTATTAAGGTTTTACACCTAGGCAAGAAAAATCAAATGTATAGGTATAGAATAGGTGAAACCTTTCCCAATAGCAGTAACTGCAGGAGGGATCTTGGAGTCAATCACTTAAACATGAGCCAGCAGTGTGCTGCAGTCGCCAAAAAAGCCCATGCAATCTTAGGCTGCATTAACAGAGGGATAGAACTGAGATTACTTGAAGTATAAAGTATTGCTTTATAAGACCACACTTGGAATACTGCATCCAGTTTTGGTCATCACAAAATAAAAAAAAAGATGTTGAGAATGGAAAGAGTTCTGAGAAGAGCAGCAAAGATGATTAAGGAGCTAAGATATGAAGAACAGTTGCAGGAATTGGGTTTTTCTAGTAGTCTAATAAAAAGAAGGACTAGGGGAGACATGATAGCAGTGGGAATAGAATAGAATAGAATAGAATAGAATAGAATAGAATAGAATAGAATAGAATAGAATAGAATAGAATAGAATAGAATAGAATAGAATAGAATAGAATAGAATAGAATAGAATAGAATAGAATAGAATAGAATAGGACCTTGGAGGTCTTCTAGTCCAGCCCCCTGCTCAAGCAGGAGGACCTATACCAGACAGGTGATTGTCTAGTCTCTTTTTAAAAAATTCCAGTGATGGGGCACCCACGATTTCTGGAGGCAAGCTGTCTCACTGCTTAATTGTCCTCACTGTTAGGAAGTTTCTCCTTACTTCCAGATTGCTTCTCTTTTTGGTCAGTTTCCAACCATTGTTTCTTGTCCTGCCCTCTGGTGCTTTGGAGAATAATGTGACCCCCTCTTCTTTGCGGCAGCCCCTCAAATAATGGAATACTGCTATCATGTCTCCCCTATTTCTTCTTTTCTTTAGACTAGCCAAACCCAAGTCCTGCAGTCGTTCTTCATATGTTTTAGTCTCCAGGCCTTTGATCATCTTAGTTGCTCTTCTCTGAATTTTTCCCAAACTCTCAATATCTTTTTTGTGATATGGTAACCAAAACTGGCTGCAGTATTCCAGGTGTGGTCTTACTAGGGTTTTATAAGGCAATACTAATACTTTGCGTGATCTTGATTCTATGCCTCTGTTTATACAACCCAGGACTTAGCTTTTTTGGCTGCTGCTGCACACTGCTGGCTCATAGTCAAGTGATTGTCCACTAGGACTCCAAGGTCCCTCCCACAGTTGCCTAATCTGTACTTGTACCTTTGATTTTTCCTGCCTAAATGTAAAATGTTGCTTTTCTCCACATTGAAACTCATTTTGTTGGATAGGGCCCATTACTCAAGTTTGTCAAGATCTTCTTGGATCCTGAGTTTGTTTTCTGGGGTGTTGGATACTTCTATTCCAATATTTGAGGAGCTCTACAAAGAGGGGGTCAACCTATTTTCCAAAGCACCAGAAGGCAAGATGAGAAAAAATGGATGGAAATTAATCAAGGACAGGAACAACCTAGAACTAAGAAGAATTTTTCCAATGGTGAGAGCAATTGACCAGTAGAAGGGGATACCTTCAGAGGTTCTGGTTGCTTTTAAGAAGAGACTGGACAGCCACACATCTGGAATGGTATCGGGTCTCCTGATTGAGCAATCAGTTGGACTAGAAGACCTTCCAACTCTCTTCTGATCTGGTCACAGATACAAACCTGTATTTGTGATCATCAAGGATCTCAGCACATATACCCAGGGGTCTGCAACCTTGACAACTTTAAGTCTTGGGGACTTCAGCTCCTAGAATTCCTCAGCCAGCATAGCATAGCTGAAGTTCACAAGTCTTGAATTTATCAAGGTTGCAGAACCCTGCATATACCACTACATATGCCAATTTAAATCCTTCAAGCACATAAGGACAAGTGTGGATGTGGAGAACTATGTTTACATTTAATCAGACACGACGAACTTGGGGTTTAAAAACACAAGCAGTCGGTTCCTATATTTCAAGGTAACTCTGCTGTTAAACATGGAATGAATCAAGCAGAATTTGGTGACCTTTCTGGAATATTGTGAAGGGGAAAAGCTTATCATCATCTCATCTACCATGGTTGTCAAGGAAGAAAAGGGTTACCAGAGCTGTTTGCCAACTCACGTAGCAAGATCAGGACAGAAGTATATTTGAGGCCGACTCTGTTTCCCTCAGGGGCAGAGAGATAATCACTTTTAGACTGAAATACTGTTTAATCTTCTTTCCAGCAACAAATATGACAGAACTTTGAAACTAGCAAGCATGAAGCCTCTGTTACATGTTGAGCATAAGTTATTAACCAACTAGCTGGCGTAGATGATAGGACTTCTAAACGGGACACTGTAAGTGGGGAAAGTAAAACTGGGAATGGACATGAATGTGGATGCCAGTTGTGCATCTTCACTAATGTACTGTTGAAGGAAAAGTCTTCATCATGGTTCAGTCCAAGTCGAGAATAAACAACATGGCGACTGCTTTTGAAAGAAGGTTGCAGTTTATTGAAGAGAAGAGCCAGACAGAAAGAAGGCTCTGGAAGAAAAGAAAGTGAGCACATGTAGGGAGTGGGTTTTTATACCCTCTGGAGCCTTTTGTTTGGAATTGTTCCTGTGGCATGAACTTTGACCTGAGTCTGAGTGTGCCTTTCTGGTATTCTGATGGTGGTGGGTTAATCCTATTATGTCCCAAAGGTCATATCCTGCTTCCCTGGCGCTGTGGCTGATGACTCTTAGATATTTGGTGTGAGGGGGTTGTTGATTCTAGGGATTTTTCTTCCTAATCCCATTTTCCTGACTCCAGTCTTTCTGACAAGATGATCACATCTGCAATTCTTGTTGTTAGCCACCCTGAGTCCTTCGGGAGATAGGGCGGGATATAAATCCCATCAATAAATAAATAAAATAAATAAATAAATAAATTCTGCAGACTTGGTTTCTGTTTCGGACAGAGAGACTTGGGGACGGGGTTGGTTTCTACTTTTAAAATCCTTTAGGGAAATATATTCTGCCTTTTAAATTTTTCGGGAAAAATTTTTTTCTCTGGGGGGGGGCTGACTTCCCACAGTACCATCCTAGTATTTCACAAAGAGATGCTTTCAAAAAAAAGAAAAAGAAAAGGTGGCATTTTCAGCACTTCCAAAAATTTTCTCAAAAAGACTGCAAGTCATATGGGCTCAGTGTGAACATGTGCTTATTTCTGTAAACGCACAGAAAAGTTCTTCTGGTCTCGGGTGCCTGAGCATGACTTTTAGCAGATGATGTATTTCCTATCCATAATGCATTTTGCAGGGTTCTCTATAATGAAAGAACAGATGTCGAGGAAGGAGTCTGCCTTTGGCGATATGTGCTAATTGATGTGTTTCCTTAAAACCTAGAAGAAGAAAATTGAAAGGTATTTAATTCCTAACTGCGGAGGATGACCACAACCTGCTGCTAGGAAGGAGAGAAAGTGTGCTTTATGAGCAATAATTTAACTGGAACAATTAATGAGGGATTGACTACATAATGTTAGCAAAAGAGGGGAAAGAACATGCTAATTTGAGTTGCAATTTGTAGAAGAAAGTTCCTCAGCTTTAATCCTGTGCAATACAAAAGTGAGAGGGAAAATATATTGAGGGCTGCAAAGAACTATTTTTACATACTGAGGAACTCGTACAAAATATTCTTCCTCAGGGAAAGAGATTAAAGTTATCAGGCAAGGTTTAGTCACAGGGGTGGGATTTACTCTCTCTCTCTCTCTCTCTCTCTCTCTCTCTCTCTCTCTCTCTCTCTCTCTCTCTCTCTCTCTCTCTCTCTCTCTCTCTCTCTCTCTCTGTGTGTGTGTGTGTGTGTGTGTGTGTGTGTGTGTGTGTCCTTGCATGTATAGTTGAATTCCCACAAGCTTCATTCATTCATGTATGAGATCTTACCAGATTTTCAGAATAACAGGATTCTGAATAACAGAGTTAGAAAAGATCTTGGAGGTCTTCTAGTCCAGGGCTTTTCAACCTTTTCACCCATTGTGCCACTTTTAGGATAAGGCAATATCTGAGTACCACCAGTCGCCCAGCAAGGTGTCAAAAACTTGACCAAAAAAAAGGAAAAAAATGATAAAGTACAGGTAGTCCTCGACTTATAACAATTCACTTAGTGACTGTTTCAAGTTACAACGGCATTGGAAAAAATAACTTATGACCATTTTTCACACTTATGACTGTTGCAGCATCCCCAGGGTCATGTGATTTACATTCAGATGCTTGGCAACTAATTCATACTTATGACATTCAGTGTCCCAGGGTCATGTGATCAACTTTTGCAACTTTTTTACAAGTGAAGTCAACGGCTGGGGGCCCATGGCCAGCTCATCACTCAGGTTGCAGGGTGCCTGTGGGGGAGGGTCCGTGGGTCTCTGGTGGAGGGAGGTGGGACTGGGATGGGTGCCTTCCTTCCCTCCCATTGTTCCTTTCTTTCTTATTTCCTTCCTTTCTTCCTTCCTTCCTTCCCTCCCTCTTTGTCCCTTCCTCCTTTCCATTGTCCTTCCCTTCCTCTCATTGTGGACTCTGGCCACTGTCAGCGCGGCCTGCAGGAGGCTACGAGTATCCCCAAAAATGCCTCTGCAGGCCGGCACCAACCTCCTTGTTCTGAGCGACCCTCTTGCCACGGTTTGAGGGAAAAGACGCTCGTGCCTGCTCTGTGTGCCTGATCTCTGATTGTAAGCACAACCAGAAAAAGAGGGGCCTGTGTGTTGGGCTCGGATGTGAGAGAACAGGGCTGTTTGGCCCACCTGTGCTCCATTAGCCTTGGCTGAAGGCTCGGTGTGTGCAGCTACAACTGAGCTGTGCTCAGAAGCTACCCGCTCAGGGTGCTCAGAAGCCTCAAGCATGGGGATCAGAAGGCGCTCGGAATCTGTCCCCCTCATTCGTGTGTTTGGCTTCCATGACGCGCCGCCACTGCTGACAGCACCCACAATCTGGCCTCCCCTCAGGCCCCGGGCAGCGGCTCTGTCTTGCACAGCTGTCCCGCTTGTGCATGTGATCAGCCTCCGCACTGCTGGTGCTGCCGACGCCCACAATCTGCCTGGCCTCCCCTCTGCCTGCTTTGCGCAGCTCCTCCTGGGCCCCCCACACCCGCAGTTAACTCTCCCGCCACCATGCAGGGTAAGGTTGGCGCCCCCGCCCCCACCCAGATGCCCTCGCCTCCCCCAAGCATGTTTTTAGTAACCTGCTTTCAGCTGCATTGCATTTCTCTGTTTGCTTCAAAGCCTTCGCCACGTGTTTGTGGGACTATTGGTAAAAAAGAAAAAAAAAGTTCCATTAGACTTTCTAACTTCTCGCAAGATCTCGTGAAAAGTTAGAAAGTCTCATGGAACTTTTTTTTTGTCCCACAAATGTATGGCTAAGGCTGAGAAGCGAATGGAGAAACGGAATGTAGCTGAAAGCAGATTAGTAAAAAAACCCGCTTTTTTAAACATTTTTTTACAGTGCTGTTCAACCCGTCGTACGCATACCACCAGCCAGGTGCTCACATACCACTAGTGGTACACGGACCACCGGTTGAAAAGCTCTGCTCTAGTCCAACCCCCTGCTCAAGCAGGAGACCATCTACCATTCCAGACAAGTGGCTATCCAGTCTCTTCTTGAAAACCTCCAGTGATGGGGCACCCACAACTTCTGAAGGCAAGCCATTCCACTGCTTCATTGTTCTCACTGTTAGGAAATTTCTCCTTAGTTCTAGGTTGCTTCTCTCCTTGATTGTTTTCCATTCATTATTTCTTATCTTGCTTTTCACCTTCAGATAAAAACACATAGTATTTAGGGGGGGATGTGTGACAGAGGAAGGTACTAGTAAACCCCTTCTCTGTGTTGCAAAGAACATTTCATGGATGTCTCCATGGAGCTAGCAAAGATTAAAGTTTGACTGGAATGAATCTCTGAACTTATACGTGTTGTAGCTCCAGCCTTAAGTTGAGGTTCTTTCATTTACTAAATGTATCAGAAAGCTGCTTCTCTGCTATTATGATCCTTGGTCTAGTTAAATAAAAGTATGACCAAGCTTCAGTACAAGAGAAGCAAACTATCCCCCACTAACATGGCCTTTTCACAGCCAATCAATTCCAGTTAAGTGACCTGGCTGCTCATTTCCTCTAGGTTTTGCGATAATGAGGAAGAATGAAGACTTACTGTTCTTGGGGTCCTTCTACCACAGTGATATTTCTCTACCTGTCCCTTGAGCACAATCATATTTTTCAAGCTGTCCTCTTATTGATTTCCCATCTTGTCTACTTCAAGCAGGGATAGGTCTGGTGGGATTAGAAAAAGAAAGGGCCCTAAGTGAGTCCATCATACACTATGCGGAAAGAATTACATTCCAGCTAAGTGATTCTAATATAAAACATTTGACACTGCATTGTGCCCTGACTTAAATCCCAGAGAGAAAATAGAAGTGCTGAAGTTTGGGAAGTAGCTATGGATTGGAAGAGGGAGCAAAAAAACAGCATGGTTCACAGAACATGATTGATCCAGGGCAATTTTAAATTAAGTTGCTGTATTTGTACAATCTCCAAGGTTTGGTTAGATGTGTATGCTTTTGCCCGATGCATGAACCTAGGTCACTTAGCTGGCTTACAATTCACTGATTGGACAATCCCAAAAAATAGGCCAGCTTAGTAACCATATAGATCCCAGTCAGTATGGAAAGACAAGGAGACAGGATAGGGTTCCTCAAATATGAGGAACAGAACAGACTAGAACAACAGAGGTGGAAGGGACTTTGAGGTCTTCTAGTCCAAAAAGCAAGAGATCCTATATTTTTGTTGTTGTTCAGCCGCTAAATCATGTCCAACTCTTTGTAACCCCATGGACCATGTATGCCAGGCTCCCCTGACCTCCATTGTCTCCCAGAGTTTGTCTAAATTCATGTTCATTGTCTCAATGACAATGACCAACCCTCTCATCCTCTACTGTCCCCTTCTCCTTTTGCCTTTCATCTTTCCCAACATCAGGGGCTTCTCCAATGAGTGCTCTCTTCTGATTTGGTGGCCAAAGTATTTGAGCTTCAGCTTCAAATGGCTGTCCAGTCTCTTCTTAAAGACCTCCAGTGATGGGGCATCCACAATCTCTGAAGAAGTGGTAAGGATAAGGGATTTATCCCTTATAGCTTCTAATAAGAAGCGAAAACATCTTAACAAAGGACTTTCTGCCTTTTTGCACAAGTGTTTACAATTAATGGTGCTTTTGTTCTTATATTTTGTGATATTGTGTTACTATAAAACATTAGCATGTTATATTATTTCAGTACAGTGATGTTTATACAATATTGACTTGAGGTCAACACTCCAATTCAAACCTTTAAAAATGAAAAATATGTTTATATCAGTATTAACTATGATTTCCAAAATGTCAATGTTGCTAAGCATAAAATTGTTTAAATTTTGCATCTTAAATTAATTGTGGGATTAATAAACAACTGCAAAGTATATCAAAGTATTTGTTATACCATAAAGAGTTCTGTTTTAAGCTTCCTATTTAATACTAAGGGCTCCATTATATCGTTACTTATTACTGTCTGAACATATTAAAGAAAAATACATGTTTTGAGCACATGACATGGTGCAGGATACAATCTGGGTGGGTCACTGGGACCAGAGGTTTAAACTCGTGCTGGAGCCCATCCACAGGGAACTTCCGGGAACTTCTCTCTAGCATGTCATAGTTATGCCAAGAAAGTGTCACCTATGGGGGAGTCTTTTCTAAAATGACTGCTTGCTGTGGTGGCACAGCTAATGCAAAATGTCAACTTAACAGAAGGCAAAATGATAAAATTGCTTTTGTGGTGTTCTACTCCTCTGGAATTTAGGGGCATTTCAATTATTTTGTAAATTTAAGCCCCACAGTTGTACATAGCTCACACAGAAAATCTACAGTACTGTACCTTTACTACATAGTAATATACCGACATCAACAGGGATGAATTACCCATTGGTTGCACCAAGTAGAATGCCCAGTTTCTATAGAGCATGATGTTTGGGAGATTCTGGTAGGTGAAGTTCACACATCTTCAAATTGCTAAGGTTGAGAATCATTGCTTTAGAAAAATGCATGCCTATTAATCATCAGTCATGTATATTTGTTATATGATTCCTATAGATTGAGCACAGTGCAAATATTTACAAGTAGTTCTCAATTTATATCTACAATTGGGACTGGAATTACAGATTAACACAGTTGGAAAGCACCTTGGAGGTCTTCCAGTCCAACCCCCAGTTCAATCAGGATACCCTGATCATTCTGGACAAATGACTGCCCAGTATCTTCTTGGAAACCTCCATTGATGGAGGTTCCACTTGTTAATTTTTCTCACTGCCAGGAAATTTCTGGTTGGCTGTCTCATTGATCAGTTTCCATCCATTGCTTCTTGTCCTGCCTTCAGTTGCTTTGGAGAATAGCTTGACCCCCTCTTCTTTGTGGCAGCCCATGAGATATTGGAACTCTGCTGTCATGTCACCCCTAGTTCTTCTTTTCATTACTTATTAGTATTATTATCCATTCAATTTCTGTCATAAGTATTGTAATTGTAGGTTGAGTGGGATGTAATTTTATGATCATTTCTACAATGGTCGTTAAGCAAATTCATGGTCATTAAGTGAATACCATGGGCATAAGTGTGAACCCATTCTTCTGAATGGGCATCTTTTTTTTGCTGGAAACTGGCAAAAAGGTTTCAAAATCGTGATCATGTGATCATGGAACACTGCAGTCAATTGTAAATGACAGCCAGTTACCTAGCACCGGAATTGCCATAACATGAACATGGAGATAATACAACAGTCATAAGTCTGAGGACAAGTTGTAAGTGCAAGGAATAGACTTCTTTCAGCAGCATCACTACTTTGAATGGTCACTAAACAAATGGTCATAAATTAAGGATTATTAATATGTATAAATGTATTGTAGAGTTTGGCGATGAGCAGACCCAAGGAAAACATTAATTTTATCTTGATTCAACACATCCTAAAGCAGGACACAAGCTGCCTATCAAAATTCTCCATCAATTTTGGGAGCCTAGCTGTGGGTAGGGTTAGGGTTAGTGTTAGGGTTAGAGGAAGGAGATATTCTCCAGTGATTTCCCAAAACAACAGGAAAAAGGAATTCCGCTCAGCAGAATCTTCCACTGATGCTCACGCAGACATAAAAATTTTGGCCATCTAATAATCAAACAAGGGCAACAATATCATGACTCATCAGAGCAATTTCATTTACAATTCACTTTGTCTTTGGAAGGGAATTTCCACAGCCAGCTCTCTTTCATTAGAGGGAAACAGAACCATTGTTAAAAATAAAAAGATGGAAAGGTTTCTGCAAGTCTGAAACTACCTACAAAGTCTGCAAAACACACTTCCATTCTCAGAAACAATTGTGCTAGAAAACTCATTTTTGGAGGGGGGGAGGTTCCTAGCTTAATTCCACCTGTCATGTTCTATTCACAGCCCTTGTCAGAGAAAAACTGGAGGGGAAAAAGGTAAATGCATACCCCTTCCAACTTATAATTAATTTTTTAATGGAAAAAAAATGTATACAACTCAAGGGATTAGAAAGAAATATTGAAGCAGGCAAAATCCCTCTCTCTCTTCTAAACAAAACTAATAAGTTTGTCAGTCACTTCTTTAATATCCATCATTCTCTGGTGAACAACTTTCAGACTTTAATATTGGTTAAGAGGCATTCTAAGAAGTAATTATACAAAGGCTTTTTACAGTCAAATGCTAGTTTGCGAACACCAACTCTGTTGACTCATTTTGCCTTGGGTTGAGTTAAGCAGATTTTCTTTGGCAAAGGCCAGATCTGAAGATGGTTTGGATGGTGGAACACGATCTTCACTCTGTTCTGCAAGACTTAGATTCCACATTAAATTGAGGCTCCAGGTTTGAGCCCAAATTTCAAGAAAGATTTAGAGAAACCAGAAGAGGTACAGAAAAGATCACAAAGATGATGGCAAATATAGGAAGTCAGCACCCACCCACCCCTCCCAAAGAATGAAATAGTTTGGGGACTATTAAAAGAGGCAAGATAGAGTATTTCCCCTAAAGGAGAAATGGAGAAAATATCTTAACAAAGGCAGAAACAGCCCCAGTCTCCCTGCCTCAAGCAGAAACCTGAGGAGGCCAATCTTTTGAAATGGAGATTTTGTAATCCATTCAGAAAGACTGGGCCACACTATTCATAAGAAAAATGCATTTAGCCACAGCTCCCACAGAAGACTGGAGCTGATGGGATCAGAAAAACAAAGACTCATAAAATCTACATTTCCTGTCACTACACGTTTTTTTTTAGTTCGTCAGAAAAGTTCATTTCTAACTGTACATTTTCCCTGCTTTCTGCACCTGTGGTGATAGCTTATCTGGTAACCATGGTGAATCCCAGCACCATCAGCTATGTTATGGTTTCAGACTGTTTTGTGCGCATGTCTAGAAAAAGTTTCTCACAGTTATTTTTTTATTCTCTTTCACTTTGTTGTTACTGTCTGTTACGTTAGGATGTAGTCAGCTAGCTCTCTTTATAATATATATTTAGTTTTTGTAATTAAAAGGTATTTAGTAAGATTATGCGTCGTGTTTTATTTCTTTCCTTCATGCACATCATGCATCCTCTGAAGCATGGTCCTTTGCCCTCTACTAAGGTGATTTATACCTTGACATTTCCCACCCAGTTCCAAGGACAGAACATGACCTCCCAGCCACAATGGGAGTCAGGCAACAGTAATTAGAATACCAAAAGGGCACACTCAAGAACATGTCAAAGTACATTTCACAAGGAACAGGCATCTCAAATGCAAAGCCCCAAAGAATATATAAAACCCCACCTACTCTCAATTCCATTTGGTCAGCTGTCCCAGAACTACATGCTGTTGTTGGTTCTGCTCATCAATAAACCTTCTTTCCTAAGATGCCTCCATTTTATTTCCAGCATCTCTCTCCCAGCTTGGAACTGGACCTGATTTTTTCTTCCAACACAAGAATGGACTTCAGAGCAAGGATTGAGTAGTGTTGTTTTTTCCCCCTGAAAAAGGATGGAGGAGAAAGTTAGCACTTGTCATGCACCTGAAATGTAGAAGAAGATGAAGGCCTGTTCAATCATCATGGGGTCCTCAGGGGAACAGTGACATGGCACACTTCATGATATCATCACTATGCACAGGAGATAAATATGTTATCTGACATCATTTGTGTCATTTATGGGGCACTTCACTTTCTCATGGCCTAGTACAGGTAGCCCTTGACTTATGGCCAGAATTGAGCCTGAAATTTCTGTTGCTAAGCAAGATTATTGTTAAGTGAGTTTTGCTCCATTTTATGACCTTTCTAGCCAGTTGTTAAATGAATCACTGGAGTTGTTAAGTTGGTAAAAGGTTCAATGGCTTCCACATTGACTTTTCTCATCAGATTGTCACAAAAGGTGGCCCTATGCTATTTCAGACAAATGGCTGTCAAGTCTCTTCTTAAAAGCCTCCAATGATGAAGCACCCACCACTTCTGAAGGCAAGCTATACCACTAATTAATTATTCTCATTGTCAATTTCTCCTTAATTTTAGGTTGGTTCTCTCCTTGATTAGTTTCCATCCATTCCTTCTTCTCCTGCCTTCGGGTGCTTTTGAGAATAGGTTGACTCCCTCTTTTTTATGGCAGTCCCTTAGATATTGGAACTCTGCTATCACGTCACCCCCGGTCCTTCTTTTCACTAGACTAGCCATGCCCAATTCCTGTAACCATTCTACAACCCTCCTAATCATCTTTGTTGCTCTTTTCTGCCCTCTTTCCAGAGTATCAGCATCTGTTTTATATTGTGGTGACCAAAATGGATGCAGTATTCCAAGTGTGGTCTTACTAAGCCTTTATGGGGCGGTACTAATGGGACACGGTGGCTCAGTGGGTTAGGACGCTGAGCTTGTCGATCGGAAGGTCGGCAGTTTGGCGGGTCGAATCCCGAGTGCCGCGTAACAGAGTGAGCGCCTGTTACTCGTCCCAGCTTCTGCCAACCTAGCAGTTCGAAAGCACGTAAAAATGCAAGTAGAAAAATAGGGACCACTACGGTGGGAAGGTAACAGCGTTCCGTGCGCCTTTGGCGTCTAGTCATGCCGGCCACATGACCACGGAGACGTCCTCGGACAAGCGCTGGCTCTTCGGCTTTGAAACGGAGATGAGCACCGGCCCCTAGAGTCGGAAACGACTAGCACGCAAGTGCGGGGGAACCTTTACCTTTACCTTTACTAATGTTTAGGGACACGGTGGCTCAGTGGGTTAAGACGCTGAGCTTGTCAATCAGAAGGTAAGCAGTTTGATGGGTCGAATCCTGAGTGCCACGTAACAGAGTGTGCACCAGTTACTCATCCCAGCTTCTGCCAACCTAACACTTTGAAAGCACATAAAAATGCAAGTAGAAAAATAGGGACCACTATGGTGGGAAGGTAACAGCGTTCCGTGCGCCTTTGGCGTCTAGTCATGCCGGCCACATGACCACGGAGACGTCCTCCGACAAGCGCTGGCTCTTCGGCTTTGAAACAGAGATGAGCACCGGCCCCTAGAGTCGGAAATGACTAGCACGCATGTGCAGGGGAACCTTTACCTTTACCTGACTAATGTTTCACGTGATCTTGATTCTATCCCCCTACTGATAACATATGCAATGGGATACACAGTGCTAAAGATCTTCTGTGTCCTTTTTTTCCCAAGAGAATTGTGTTGTGTCCAGAAGGCCATGGGACAGAGACTCAGAGAAAGTGTATTTTATCCTTCTTTATTTTTATTTTATTTTTATTTATTTTAATTCCATTTATATCCCGCCCTTCTCCGAAGACTCAGGGCGGCTTACAAGCTTAGCAGTAGCCTTCATTCTATGTATATGCCTGCTTATTAGGGCTTTCACACACCCTCCAAGTGGCATTATTACAAAGTCAGCTTAATTGCCCCCAACAATCTGGGTCCTCATTTTACCTACCTCGGAAGGATGGAAGGCTGAGTCAACCTTGAGCCTGGTGGGACTCGAACCTGCACTAATTGCAGGCAGCTGGTGTTACTTAAGGAGGCATTAGCCCACTGCTCCACCAAGGCTCTTGACTACAACATGGCAGAACTCCCCCCCACCTCGTAGGTACCCTCTTATATATGTTTCCTGTCCACCTGAACCCAGCCAATCCGATCTCTCGAAACTCCCGCCAGACAGGTGTCACCCAACCCGGTGTCCTCAAGTTCCCGCCGGACAGGTTGACCAATCAGGTCTCCTGGCTGCTGCCCCCCGGTGGACAGGTGACCTACATAACACCCCTTCCCCCCCAATGTGAGCACAACTAACTACTACTTCCTGTATTTCCCTTGGCTCTTCTGAACACGATTCCTATCGCACGTAATCTTGCAGGTATGCCGGAGTTCTGTGAGCCCTGGTTGGGTATCTACCAGGTGGTGTGGCCGACCTTGTTGCCCCACCTTGGGCTTCTACATTAGGTGTTGACTGGCTCCCACTCTGCTGCTGTCCCCCTAACTCCGGGACTGCTGTACACTCCCTTGTCACTATCCTGTTGGCTGTATCTGTTGCCGTCGGGCCTGTTGTTGGTGCCTTTGCTGGCCTTGTTCCCAGTTGTTCAGCTGATCCAGATGTAGATGGCTGGTGTGACCGCACTGGTGAAGTTTGCCCCTGGAATGGTGCGATGTGTATGTCGCAGTGTTGTTGCTGGGCCTTGTTATATAACTGCGGGGTATTCTCTGGAGCTCTTTTCCTCAGCTGGTCGATGTGTCTCCTAACATGACGCTCCCCTTCCCCCTCAATGATGTAAGATAAGGGACCGATTTTGTCCACAACAACCCCTTGTGTCCACTTCTCACCCGTGCCATAGTTCCTAGCCCACACTAAGTCTCCTACAGCCAATGACCAGGCAGTTGTGTCCTGTTCGGTCCCGGCTGCCGCTCTATCAGGGTGGAGTCTGCCTAGTTTGGTTATCAGTCTCCTTCCCCACCTCATTTCAGCTGGGCTTTTCCCCGTTGCTGTGCACAGTGTGGTGTGGTGTGCTAGTAAAAATTGAGCCAGTCTCTGGGCCAATCCCCAACAATGATTCTCCTTGGTGGATCTCATGTTCCTCTCTGCAAGACCGTTACTGGATGGGTGGAATGGTGCCACCATTGTGTGCCTAATCAAGTTGGCCTTGAGGAAGTCCTGAAATTCAGTAGAGGTGAATTTAGGCCCATTGTCAGAAACAATCACGTCAGGTAACCCGTGTGTGGCAAAGAGTCCCCTCAGCACCTGTATGGTCATGTAAGATGTCATGCTCTTTACAGGCACCACCTCTAACCATCTGGAATAGCTGTCTACCACAACCAAAAATGTTTGTCCTTGGAATGGCCCCGCGTAATCTATGTGCACTCTGGACCATGGGTTGTGTGTTACCTCCCACCTATGCGTGTGCTTGTTTGGGTCTGGACCTTTGACACATCCTGCTACGTGTTCCTCAATGGCTTTATCTAGTCCTGGCCACCACAGGTAACTTCGTGCCAAGGCTTTCATGCACACTATTCCCAGGTGCCCTTCGTGCAATTCCCTAATGACTTTCCCTCTAAATTTTTTAGGCACTATTACTCTATTTCCCCATAGGAGGCATCCCTTGTGGGAGGACATCTCATTCCTTCTCACGAAGTATGCCTGGAATTGTGGCCCTGGATTCTTTTCTTGCCACCCACATTGGACCCATAATGCCACCCTGCTTAGTATTGGGTCCCTGCCTGTGGCGTTTGCAATGTCTTTTGCTGTTAGGGGACATTCAAGGAGTTCTTGTAATGCCAAGATTTGGCCTGCTGGTGCTGGGTCTTGCTCCGTTTCCGGTAATGGTAGCCTGCTTAAAGCATCTGCGTGACCCATCTCCTTCCCTGGTCTGTATACAACTGCAAATGTGTAAGCTGAGAGGAATATTGACCATCATAACATCCTTGGGGACATTATTTGTGGTGTTTGTCTATCAGTGGTGAATAGCCCCAGTAGGGGTTTGTGATCCGTGAATATGGTAAACCTTCTCCCATATAGGTAATCGTGGAATTTTTTAACTCCTGCCAAGATTGCTAATGCCTCTTTGTCAATTTGGGCATAATTCCTTTCCGCCTTGCAGAGGGTTCTGTAATAGTATGCTATGGGTTTTTGCTCCCCGTTATTTCCCGGGTGGCTAATGACTGCCCCCACTCCATAAGGAGATGCGTCACATGCTAAGTATATAGGATTATCTTCAATGAAATGTGTCACTGTTGAATTACTAGAGAGTATTTCTTTTAGGTTTTCAAAGCTTCTATTGTGTTGTTCCTGCCACATCCATAGGGCTTTCTTATCCAGCAACCTGTGTAAAGATTCTGCTATTGTGACTTTGTGTGGCAGAAACATGTGGTAGAAATTAATTAGCCCCAAGAATGCTTGTAGCTCCGCCTTATTTTTGGGTACTGGGGCAGATTTGATTGCTTTAATTTTTTCCTCTGTTGGGTGGATGCCTTGAGCATCAATCCTGTACCCCAAGAACTCAGTGGATGTCACACCTATGGAACACTTTTCTTTTTTTAATTTTAATCCAGCAGCTCTGAATCTTTCTAATACCCTTTCTAATCTGTTAGCCAACTCTTCTTCACTTTCTCCTGCAATTAGCACATCATCAAAATATGGGCACACTCCAGGTATGCCTTTGAGTGTTTTTCCCATCACCTCTTGGAAGATGCCAGGGGCTGCTGCTATACCGGACTGTAATCTGTTAACTCGGAACCCCCCCCCTGTAGGTGACTATCATTTGTGCATCTGCTGCTTCCCTTGAAACTGTGAGCTGCAAATACACCTGCGCTAAATCGAGCTTTGCGAAGATGGTACCTTTCTGGATGGCGGAGAGGATCTGCTTCACTGCTGGGATGGGGTAAACATGCTGGTTTAAGGCCTGGTTCAAAGTGGCCTTATAGTCAGTGCAGATCCTCACGTCGCCATTGGGTTTGAGGGGGGTGACAATGGGGGTTTCCCAGGGCCCACCCTCTACTGGTTCCAGTACTCCCTGGCCCACTAATTTGTCCAATTCGCTCTCAATTTTTTGTTTGAGGGCGAATGGGACTCTTCTAGCTTTAATTCTTATCGGGAGTACTGAGGGATCCAAATTAAAATTGATTGGGGGGCCCTTATATTTCCCTAACGTTCCGTCGAAAACGTCTGCAAAGTTTTTGCAGACTGCATCAAGGGTTTTATGTTGTACTGCATTTATTCCCCCGACCCATATTCCCAGTGGCTTGAACCAGTTTAATCCTATTAAACTGGCCCTCTGCCCTTCTTTCACCAATAGTTCTAATGGCCCCTTAAATTGTTTGAAGCAAACTTCGATGGTGACCGACCCTATTATTTTTATGGGTGTCCTTTGGAAATCCGCTAGCCTGATGGGAGTGCTTTTAATGTGGATGTGGCGCCCGCTCCTTTCTTCTATTTGTGCCAGTGTTTCCCCAGAGACTATGGAGACTGATGCTCCTCAATCAATCTCCATCTTGCAGGGGATGCCCTGCAGATGGACATCGATCCTGAGTTTTGGCCTTAACAACTGGTTAATGGAGCCTACCCTTCCCTGGTTAGAGGTGCGTGTCTGTGGCTTCCGGGTCTCAATGCCACTGTTAAGGGGGGTTACCTTACCTGGGCTCCAGGCATCGATGTCATTGAGGTTGTTCCACGGTTTGCTCCTGCAGATCACTTGGATGTGGCCGGTCTTTCCGCAATACCTGCATTTGGCACTCCAGAACTGGCACACAGCTCTGGGGTGATTTCCCCTGCAGCTGCCACACTTGGGTTCCGTGTCTTTGTGCTTGTTTATTCTGTCCTTCTGTGTTCTGGTTACGGGGGTCAAGGCCATTCTCCTGTACCGGTTGGGGTTGTCTTGACGATCGGACCTGATGGCGGCTCTCTCAACCATTTGGTTGACCGCATCGATGTCGGTTTCTAATTCATAATCCACCTCCCCACTGTCCACGAGGCTCCCATGGTGAATTGATCCACCCACGCCATCGCTATTTTGGGGGGGGTCTCGTTCGCCGGTCGCTTCGTACTTTAGCAGCTCGTCCAATACCTCTTGCAGAGTCCCCGTGGGTTTGGCGATTATCCGATTTTGCAATTGTTTGTCTCTGAGCCCGAGGACTACTCTGTCCCGAATTCTCACCTCCAAATTATCATATTTGCACCGGAGTGCGGCTTCTCTTACAGCAGCCACGAAATCTGTTATGGATTCCCCTTGTTTTTGGTTCCTGCGCTCAAAAATTCTTCTCCAGAAAAGCTCAGAGCGTTTTGGTGTGAAGTGCTCCTTGAGCTTCCTTTTTAGCTCCGCATATGGCACGCTGGAGACTGCTGCTGGCTGGCATAGCCCCGCGGCTACCCGGTATACTGCTGTTCCACTAATGGACAGTAAGGCTGCGGCTTTCTTCTGATCATCTATCACGCCGTTGATCAGTAGGTAGCCTTCGACTTGTCCTACGTAATCTTCCCAGTCGTCGGGATGCCTCGTGTCGAACTCCCTCACTGTTCCGAACTGGGCCATTCCGATAGCTGCATCTGTTCTCTCGGCAGCTTGTGGCGCTCTGACAGCTATTCGAATCTCTCGCTACTCGCGGTTCCGGTGGCTGCGTGGTTGCTTGCTTCTCCGCGCTTACATGTATCCCATCCTCGTTGCCACTGTTGTGTCCGGAAGGCCATGGGACAGAGACTCAGAGACAGTGTAGTTTATCCTTCTTTATTGACTACAACATGGCAGAACTCCCCCCCCACCTCGTAGGTACCCTCTTATATATGTTTCCCATCCACCTGAACCCAGCCAACCCGATCTCTTGAAACTCCCGCCAGACAGGTGTCACCCAACCCGGTGTCCTCAAGTTCCCGCCGGACAGGTTGACCAATCAGGTCTCCTGGCTGCTGCCCCCCGGTGGACAGGTGACCTACATAACAAATTGTGTTTATCCTATTTTGAAAGGAATGTAGCTATTCCCTTTGTCTATGGAGATTCTCAATCATCCAAGTCATGGTTGTCCCAAAGGTGCTTTTTCCAAAACGCAACTGGACTTTCTTGCTTTTTTTTTCTTTGAAAACATTTTGCTTGTCATCCAAGTAGCTTCCTCAGTTCAGTCAGAAATCAAGAACTTCTTGGATGAGAAGCTTCTTGAACAAAAAAGAAAAGAAAAAAAGAAAGTCCAGTTGCCTTTTGGAAAAAGCACCTTTGGGACAAGCTTTCCCTATGAAAGAATGGTGTACAATTGATAGTGTTCCTGGAACCTCCACTCCATCACATCACTGCAGTAATTGGGTGGACCATTTATTAGACTAGAATGAGATGCCAACTGCAAGCTTTCCCAGGTAGGAATTGTGCAACCTAAGCTATCTACGTGCTGGTTGCATTTCTGCACTGCAGGCTACATGGGATTACATCTAAAGCTCATTCAGAAAATTCATTTACACCAACAGAGCACTCTGGGGTTGCCATGTAGCTGACAGGCATATAGAAATGTCAAGGCACTGCCTTCCTCTGGCCCCAAGGCAGAGCTTGGATGCTGGATTTTCAAGACCTCACCAAGTTTCAAAGATCACCAAGGTTTACCTCTTCAATTTTTTTATCTTCCAATGAAGAGATATGAAGAAGTAGAAGAGAGAGGATCTTCACAGAGGTGGGGCCTCATGGCTATTCCAGGGCACCACACTTTGAGCCATTTCTATAGTGTTAAGCATCCCTCTTCTCCAAACCACATCTCTAGTTTCATGGTCAGATTGAAATTTTAAGAGGAATTGATACATTTTATATCTTTCCTGTGCAATTTATTCATTAATTATAGGTCTCTCTCTCTCTCTCTCTCTCTCTCTCTCTCTCTCTCTCTCTCTCTCTCTCTCTCTCTCTCTCTCTCTCTCTGTGTGTGTGTGTGTGTGTGTATTTAGAATTAGTCAATTTCTGTTTTTTAGTTTCTGTCTTTAACTGGAGGCTAAAACGTACCAAGAAACCTTATAGGAATTGGATATATCTAGTCTAATGAAAAGGAAGACGAAGGGAGACATGATAGCAGTGTTCCATTATTTGAGGGACTCCTATAAAGATGAGGGAGTCAACCTATTCTCCAAAACATCAGAAAGCAGGACAAGAAGCAAAGGATGGAGACTAATCAAAAAAAGAAGCAATCTAGAACTAAGGAGAAATTTCATGACAGTGAGAACAATTAACCAATGGAACAGCTTGCCTTCAAAAGTTGTAGATGCTTCATCACTGGAGGCTTTTTAAGAAGAGACAAGACAGCCACTATTTCTCAAAGCACAAAAAGGCAAGACAAGTCTCAGAACCCACCCCAATCCATATCTTAGGAAAGATATGGCGTCAATCTTCCCTCCGTCCAGTGCGCTCCCACAGAGAGGGCCTCCTCAGGGTGCCTCCGATCAAAGAATGCCGATTGGTGGCCCCCAGGGGGAGAGCGTTCTCTGTGGGCGCGCCAGACCTGTGGAACCACTTACCGGTTGAGCTCCGGATGGCCCCCGACCTTCGCTCCTTCCGGCGCGATCTCAAAACCTTCTTTTTTGAACAAGCTGGCCTGGTCTGACGGGATGGGGTTGTTTTTTTTTGTTTTGTTTTTTTATAATTCGTTTTAACTTTTAATATGTATCAATTACTATGGGCATAGTTGTTTAATCACTTTTTAATTTTTGTATCCTGTTTTTTATTATGTATTGCCCTGTTCACCGCCCTGAGTCCTTCGGGAGAAGGGCGGTATACAAATTAAATTATTAAATTAAATTAAGAACTCTTGGAGACAGGATTGTCCAAACAGGAACTTTTACTAAAACATGGTTGACAGTGGATAATCTAGACAGGATCTGGAAACTGTCTCACAGGTCGATACTTTTAAAATGTCCCTGAGTAAAACCCCTCCCCTCAGTTCATTTGGTCAGTCCTGGATTAGTCAACTTTCATGTGACAAAACCCCTCGTGGGAAGAGAAACATCAGTACATTTGCCACATTATTACTTCCTCCCCTTCACTTTCCAGTCGGAGATACAAACCAGAATTTCCTCCCCCCCCCCCATTTCTTTGTTCTTCTTAGTTCAAAGGGTTTCTTCCCTGGTCTTTTGTGATGGCCTCCAGGCAGGCTGAATAAACAACCCTTGCGTCTAAGGGATAGAGATGGCTCTTACAACCCTGAATTCTCTTTCCCTCCTTGGGAATGGCAGAATCCAGTAAGGGGGTGAGAAATGAAATATAAATGGATTCTGACATTCTGCCCTCCTTTTTTCAAAAAAAAAGAGAGGTCCACCTGTGGAAGAAACAAAATATAATGTTAGCCCGGTTTGTTAGGATATTCTGTAAGAAACTTCTTCAGCAACTTGGGTGCTCTAATGTGATGTTTATTGACCCACTCATTTTCTGAGGAGGGGAGATGTTTCCAAGCTACTAAGTATTGAATTGCTCCATGGTGTTTCCTAGAATCCAGGATTTCTTTTACCTCCAAGTGTTGTTCTCCTTCCACCATGATGGGAGGTGGTGGTGGTGAGATTTTTGTTCGTAGGGGTGACTGTTGTTCTCTTTTTAGTAAACTGCAGTGAAAAATTGGATGTATCTGCCAAAGATTTTTGGGTAATTCTAATTCTACTGTTACTGGGTTTGTGGTTCTTTTTTTAGACAAGTTTTATTGATTTTTTTAATATTTACATATACATGTATTTTTGAAACAATATTGTGGTTGGGTAGTTAAAATAAGAAATAACCAGTTGTAAATAGTTCAGGTTACATCAACAGAGATGCCCTCTCTACTTCCCTTAGTTATTACATAGTCAAAATAGGCAAGTTAGTACATTTCCAGTTGTAACCTAGTCAAACAACAAAACTTAAAATATATTTTCCATAATACATATCAATATCCTGTTTTTAAATTTTATCTAATTGCAATAGGATATTCTAGAGTAGCCTATAGTATATAGGAAAATGCTTACTTTTTGGGTAACCCACAATTCCCTATTTCAATAAAGAATAATTCTTTTGTCTACAAAACTTATATTGTTCATTACAAAGCATTCTTATGTTTTACCATTAAAGTCTAATTTTCATCTTAACAAATCACCAGTTATTAGAAATATGTTTTTTGCCTTAACCATTCAATAATTATTAAAATACTATCTTTTATATATACGTAAAATTCTAGGTTCTATACTATGATTCAAAAGTAACCACTGAATATTCTATAAGTCATCTTGACTGTACATAAATTATTAAAATACTATCTTTTGATATGTCATTCCAAGTTCTAAGATATAGTTTGGAGTTATATTCTAAAAGCTTACATTTGTTTACCTTTACAGATCTTTACCTTTACAGGTTCCTAAAGGTAGACTATAAAAATATATTTTTTATGGATTAAGGGGAATCCCTAAAAAATATAACTGATTTTAGGTTTATGATTCTTTTAATTGGAAAAGGTCCAATATACTTTGGTCCAAGATTTTTACAGGGTTGTAGGGATTTAAGGTATTTTGTGGATAAATATACCATCTCTCCCACCCTGAATGGTTTGGGATGGACTCTTTTTTTGTCTGCTTGCGCTTTGTATGCTTGTCTAGTTTCTTCTAAAGCTTTCCTAATGATTGGCCAGATGTTTTGTAATTGAGCAATCCATTCCTTCAGTGCTGGGATTACAGGTCGTTTGGGGTTAGTTCTGGCATGGGGTTGAAACTTTGACCAGTAGTTACTTGAAAAGGAGTGTAACCTGTGCTGGAGTGGACTGCATTATTATATGCCACTTCTGTGAAAGGCAATAGGTCAGTCCAATTTGTTTGCTGGAAATTAATAAAGCAACTTAAATATTGCTCATGTACTGAGTTCGAATGTTCAGCCGAACCCCACGTCTGAGGATGATGACTAGATGACAGTCCTTGGGTGGTTCCTAAAAGGGATAAAAATTCTTTCCAAAATGCCAACGTAAATTGCACCCCCCTATCAGATATGATCCATTGTGGTGCCCCATGCAATCTGTAAATATTCTGCATGAAAAGTTTTGCTAAAGTTTTTGTGGTGGGGATCTTTTGGCAAGGGATGAAGTGTGCCTGTTTGGAAAACAAGTCTGTGACCATCCAAACTATAGTGTTCCCATTGCTTTCTGGTAATTCCACTATAAAATCCATGGCTATTTCTTTCCATGGGGCTGAGGGGTTCGCTACTGGTTGTAACAGTCCTGGCAACTGTTGTAACAGTCCTAGCCTCTTAGCCATCGCACAAATTTGGCAACTGGCCAAGTAGCTTTCTATGTCCTTTTTCATGGATGGCCACCAAAATTGCCTTTAGTTAAGTGTAGGGTTTTTACAAATCCGAAATGTCCTGCTGATTTTGTATCATGGGATAGCTGCATGAAATTGATCCTCTGGGTGGCAGGTATGTATATCCTCTGGGTGGCAGGTATGTATAAGGAGGCCCTTTGTCCGTGGGAGACCACTGCCCCGCAGATTGGCGGATGTGAGTCCCTTCTCCTGAGGTGGGGTCCTGGGGGTCAGTTGGGTCTGTTGCTCACGTACCTTTCTCCCAGCTGCGTGGCAACAGCCCTGCCCGGGCTACTCGACGCTCTCTCAGGGTTGGCGGTTGAGTTTCCCAGGCTTATGGTTCTGGGAGATTTTAATCTGCCTTCCCTGGGTGGTGCGTCGGGGGTGGCCCGAGAGTTCATGGCTTCCATGATAGCCATGGACCTGACCCAGATTATTCAGGTTCCGACTCACGAGGGGGGAAACATGCCCGACCTCATTTTCATCTCTGGGCATTGGTTTAATGGTCTGGGTGGGGTTACTCCAACATCTCAACCCCTTTCATGGACAGACCATTATCTCCTGCGGCTGAGCCTCTGTCATGCCACTCCCCACTGCTGGGACGTGGAACCAACCAGGTGGTTCCGCCCCAGGCGCCTGATGGACCCAGATAGGTTCCAGACGGCGCTTGGACTTATTCCTTCCTCCCTTTCCCACAGCCCGGTCGAGACCTTAGTTGATGCCTGGCAACGGGCGGCTTCAGAGGCTCTCGACCATGTTGTGCCTTTGCGGCCTCTGACCCGGTACAGATCCCGGCTCGCTCCTTGGTTCTCCGTGGACCTGCGGGAGATGAAGCACCGGAGAAGGTGCCTAGAGAGCATTTGGAGGTCCAGTCGGTCTGAGTCTGACCGAACACAGTTAAGATCCTTTTCTAGATCTTATCTTGTGGCAATGGAGGTGGCAAAGTGTGCTCACTTCACCACCCTCATTGCATCCGCAGATAACTGCCCGGCCGCCCTGTTTAGGGTGACCCGTTCACTTTTAAATCAGGGGACGGGAGAGGACCCCTTGCAGGGACGGGCCGAGGAGTTTAGTGAGTATCTGGTGGATAAAATCGCTCAGATTCGGACTGGCTTGGACTCCGACTGGGCAGTGTCTGACGAAGGGGAAACGATGGGTTTGACTGATAATATCTGGGAAGAGTTTGATCCTGTGACTCCGGATGAAGTGGACAGGATCATGGGGAAATTAAGTGCCGCCACATGTTTGTTGGACCCGTGTCCCTCCTGGCTGGTTTATGCGGCCCGGGAGGTTACACGAGGCTGGCTCCTGGCAGTTATAAATGTTTCCTTGAGTGAGGGGTGCTTCCCTGCCGCCTTGAAGGAGGCGGTGGTAAGGCCCCTCCTCAAGAAACCTGCATTGGATCCAGCTATTTTAAACAACTTTCGTCCTGTCTCCAACCTTCGTTTTCTTGTGAAGGTTGTTGAGAGCGTGGTGGCACGGCAGCTCCCTTTGGTCCTGGAGGAAACTGAGTATCTGGATCCATACCAATCAGGTTTCAGGCCCGGGTACAGCATGGAGACGGCATTGGTCGCACTGGTGGATGATCTCTGGCGGGCCCGAAACGGGTTATTCCTCTGTCCTGGTCCTTTTAGATCTCTCAGCGGCTTTTGATACCATCGACCATGGTATCTTGCTACGACGTCTTGCGGGGTTGGGAGTGGGAGGCACCGTTTTACAGTGGTTCTCCTCCTACCTCTCGGGCCGCTCGCAGACGGTGATGACAGGAGGGCAGAGGTCAACCCCTAGGCCCCTTAATTGTGGGGTGCCTCAGGGGTCGGTGCTCTCACCCCTCCTGTCCAACATCTATATGAAGCCGCTGGGTGAGATCATCCGTGGTTTTGGGGTGAGGTATCATCAATATGCCGATGATACCCAGCTCTTTATCTCCACCCTGAACCAAGCCAGTGATGCCCTCGATGTGATGTCCCATTGTCTGGAAGCGGTACGGATTTGGATGGGGAAGAACAGGCTCCAGCTCAACCCGGCCAAGACGCTTGCTTACGTGTTTGCTTGTGCAGCGGGCATCCCCATGGTTTTACCCAGCAGTGCATTTTTAGTAGGTCTATCTTCGCCTCCTCTGCCAGGACATACCAGTCATCGAGATGGTGTGGGTCTCCTCGAGGCAGGCAAGCATCATACAGGTTGTAGTTTAGCCCATCTTTGAAATGGCTAAGGAGGATGTCTTCTGGCCAGTTCAGCTTGCTGGCAATGGCTTAGAATTCTTGGGTATATTCAACACCAGACCTTGAAGAGAGATTGAGAGACTGTTTGGTATGCGGGTTGAGGAACAGGGACCATCAGCAGTTGTTGTTTGCAAAGGAAAACTTGATGTTCCAAGATGCCCTGAAAGAGATAATGGCTGAAGAAGCTGCCGGGGGAGCCATCAAAGCCTTACGGCCCTCCAAGAACACTCCCAGCCTAGAAACTGTCCACCATGAGGACGCTGAAAGAGCTGACAATCCTGACATGGAAAATGAGATTGACCGGCTGCGGAAACTGCCAGATAGAGGGCAGCAGCCATCTGAGAAGGCAGTTCCCTTCACTTGATGTGTGGCTGTGGAGACAGACACAGGCATTCGGAGTGCAGGTTCCGTATGGCCGCCCATTCACAGTCTTCATGGACCACAAGCCACTGCTGGGCCTGTTCACTATGGATAAACAAATACCTCAGATCCTTTCCCCACAGATGCTGAGGTGGTCCATCTTCCTTTCAGCCTATAGTTACAGGCTAATTCACAAACCGGGCAGGGAAATGGGTCATGTGGATGGCCTTAGCAGGCTGCCCCTGCCACACTCAGAGCCAGACCCCACTCTGGCTGCACGCATCCTGGCTATCCAGGATTTGCCAGAGTCTCCCCTTCATGCTGGGCATGTGGCTGCTGAGACAGCCTCCGACAAGATGCTGAGCCGCATTTTGAACTGAGTGTACATAGGATGGCCAGACACCAGTCCAGTGCCAAACTTTCAGAGTTTTTATAGGAGGAAAGATGAGCTGTTAGCTCTCAAAGGTTGCATTCTTTGGGGTAGTAGGGTGTTAGTTCCCAACTCTTTGAGGACTAGGGTCTTAGAATCTCTGCACAAGGGCCATCCTGGAATAGTCAGGATGAAGGCACTCATGAGAAGCTACCTGTGGTGGCCAGGGTTAGATAAAGACATTGAGACCCAAGTACACAGTTGCCACCCTTGCCAGCAATCCAGGCCCGAAATGCCTCAAGCCCCAGTCCACCCTTGGGAAACCATGCAAGCCCCATGGTCAAGAATCCACATTGATTTCGCAGGACCATTTCAGGGACAGCTGTTCTTCATTGTGGTGGACAGTCACTCTAAGTGGTTAGAGGTCGCACCCATCCCAACTATGACTACTGCCAGGACCATCCAGGAACTGCGCAGGAACTTTGCCATGCACGGGTTACCCGATGTGCTAGTCTCAGACAATGGGGCTCAGTCCTTCCTGAGGGCTAACTTGATTAGGCACACCACTTTGGCCCCCTTTCACCCGGCCTCAAATGGCCAGGTGGAACACATGGTCCGAATGACCAAAGAATCCTTAAAGAGGATCGTACCCAGTGACTGGCAGCATAGGCTGGCAGACTTTTTACTCTGCCAATGCATGACTCCCTGCACTTCCATGGGAAGAATCTCAGCAGAACTTAGATGGGGATGGCACTTGATCACTAAGTTAGATCGGTTGCATCCAGACCAAGTTGCATCAGACTCAACACAACCAAAACCACCGCAAAGTTTGCAAGTTGGTGACCGGATTTGGGCCCGGAATTATGGTCAAGGGGGACTGTGGGTGGTAGGTGTGGTTGCTAAGGTGTCAGGGCCACTCTCTTATGAAGTGGCCCTGGAAGTGCTCCAACAGCACATTGACCGGCTGTGCCGGAGGCTAGTGAACCAGTCACTGGCCCAAGACTCTCATAAAAACCCGACCCAGGGGTGGCATGACAGCGGCCTGACGGCAGAGTCTGCATGTTCTGACGAGACTCCCAGCAGAAGAGAGACAGGGGGTCAGTGGTTGGCAAATTACCCCCACTCGCAGAGACTGTACCCACTGAGTGGAATTGGCAGATGGCTCCAATTTCCAGCTCAGCTGGAACTGTCCCACCAATGGACTTTGGCTTGGGTCTACCAGAACAGACCAGCCAAAGAGACTCGGGGCGACCCGATGCAAACAGGTCTCAGAACACTGGTCTACCCAGCCTGGCAAGCGAGCTGGTAGACTGGGAACCTCCAGCAGTTCCGAAAGGTTCGGAGTGGTCGAAAAGGCCACCAAAGTATTTGCAGGACTATGTTCAATACTTGAGACTGTGAACCATCTAGGGGGAAGGGGTGTTATGTATTGGTGTAAAATACCTGGAAACCATTATTGTTAGTTAACTACTGTGTCTGTTCAAACTCTAGAGTGTCTCCAGAGTTGTTACTTGTGTTTTGAGCGGGAAGACTGCTTCAATTCTATTGGCTGCCACCTAGCGGTGATCCATATAAATAGAAGCTTAGCGCAGTTTATTTATTTTTATTTTATTTATTTTATTGCATTTATATACCGCCCTTTCCCCGCTTCTGTGCTAACCTAATAAATGTGTTGCTGTTTTCACCATTCGCCTCGTCAATGTCTCACCGATCCTGAAACATAACAAAGACTGTATTCTGCTTAGGATAATGCATAAAAAATACCCATTAAACTCTATGTGAGATTGAAGGTTTGTGTACGACAGAAAGAGAAAGAAACGTAGAAGGTGAATGGTCACTATGAATTAGCTGGCTGGGGAATTCTAGGATTTGAAGTCCAAAAGTCTTCCAGTTCTCAAGTTTGGAGAGCCCTGCCCTAAGGCGTTAATACTAGTTTACATATCATTAGAGCTAGATTCACAAGCATATTTGGCCAAAACTATACAGAACAATATATTACAAGGACTGGGTCTATCTTCTGTACAGCTAATCTGCCTAAACCTTCCGTGAAAAGTCTCAGTCAATTATCAAATCTGGAGGAGAAACCTCTCCGAAAGGCCCCATCGATATCATTCCGCATTCATCCAGAAACTGGAGAAACAAACAAAATAACAACACGGTGCTGCCTTCTTGCAATTATCCATCACCTTTGTCAGATAAGTGTAAAATATATGCCATCTTGTGTTGACGAGAGGATAGAGCAGTGTATGCATTTTCATCCCTGTGTTCGTTCATTCTTTCACTTTCAGTATGGCTCAATGTAAAAGACATTTGGCAAGTTTTAATTAGACTGAAAAAGAAAAGCATTACCAGAAACAGAAAGAGAATAACAGAGTTTGAGGGAATTTTGGAGGTCTTCTAGCCCAACATCCTGACAATTGGCTATCCAGTCTCTTTTTAAAAGCCTCCAGTGATGGAGCACCCAAAACCTCTGATGGTAAGCTGATCCACTGTTTAATTGTTCTCACTGTCAGGAAATTTATCCTTAATTCTAGGATGCTTCTCTCCTTGATTAGTCTCCATCCTTTGCTTCTTATCCTGCCTTTGGGTGCTTTTTAAAATAGGTTGACACCCCTCTTTTTTGTGGCAGCCCCTCAAATATCAGGCCACTGCTATAATAATAATAATAATAATAATAATAATAATAATAATAATAATAATAATAATAATAATAATAATAATAATAATAATAATAATAATAATAATAATAATAATAATAATAATAATTTAATTTCTATACCGCCCTTCTCCCGAAGGACTCAGGGCGGTGTACAGGGCAATACAATAAAAAATACAATGTACAAAAGTTAAGAAAGAATTAAATAATATGGCCCAATTACAATAAAAATTAATAAAATTAATATTAAAATACCCCCTAGTGTCTCCCCTAGTCCTTCTTTTCACTACCCAAGTCCTGCATCCGTTCGTCATATGCTTTAGCCTCCAGCCCTCAAATCATCTTTGCTGCTCTTCTCTTCAGTCTTACCAAAGTCTCAACATCTTTTTTTATAAAATAGCGACAAAAACTGGACACATCTTTTGAAGCCAAATCAGAGCAAGAGCAAGGGCAGCAGGCTGACTAAGAAGAAAGGGAGAATAAACAGTGTTTGGATACAATTACATTGCTCATCACCATCACAACCATTTCGTAACTCATTTGGAAAAGCTCCTAAAAAAAATTAAAGGCAGACAGAATAGGACCACAGTCTGCCAAAGGATTCAGCACAGGTAGTTCTCAACTTGTGATCACCGTTAGGACAGTTGATAAGTAAGCAGGTTCTTAAGTGAGCCATACCTGATTTTATGATCTTTTTGACTGTAGTTGTTAAGCGAATCATTGCAGCTCTTTAAGTGAATCTGGCTTCCTCCAGTGACTTTGCTTATTGGAAGCTGGCTGGGAAAGTCACAAATGGTGATCACAGGAGCCCAGGATGCTGCAACAATTGTAAATACCAAGTGTTGGAATCCTGATCATGTGACGATGGGGATGCTGTCACAGCTGTAAGTGCAAGGACTTACAAAAAGCATAAGTCACTTTTTTCATTACTGTTATAACTTTTAAATGTCACTAAACAAACCGTTATCAGTCGAGGACTATGTGTGTTATGAAATTCCATGGAAATTTCTGTTCTACAAATCCAGGCATTTTGTCTTCTGAGGGTGAAGGTTCATACTGCGAGCTTATTGGTTTCGTTACCAGGCTAGGCAGTGGTGGGATTCAAATATGGAAACAACTGGTTCTCAGGATGGATGCCGCTTCCAGAAGTCCATTCTGGGCCTGGGGCAACAAAAAATTAGCCACCGGTTCTGCCAAAGTGATGCCAACCGGCATCACTTATTATATGGCGTCTGTAAAGATTCAGTTGCACAAAAATTCTTTAAAATTTAGTTTTTAAAGACTCCTTTGGGGGATTTTAAACTGGGTTTTTACTGCTGTACCTTGCCCAGAGTCACTCACTGTGTGTGAACTGGGCAGCCATGTAAAATTATTTAATAAAAATTAAAAAAAAAGATTTTAAAAAAAGTAAATGAGAAGGCAGCTTTATACCAAAGAATGCTTTGGAATACTTGATAAGTTTTTTAAATTCTTTTCATGGTGCTTAAACAATAGAGCAAAATTGCTAAGTGTTGGCTTCATTTTTCTGTTTATAACATTCCATCCTGGTTTCTCTCTTCACAACTTTGGGAGGGAAAAAATCCTACATGTCAGAAGTTATATTATGATGTATTTTCCCAGGAATTCAGATGGATAATTGCAAAGTAGAAAACACTCACATATACATTAAGGTAAGAATTCATCAAGACCAAGTTGATCAAGGCACAGATGGGAGATCAGAAGAAGATTTAATAAAGCTTTGAAACTGAGCAGGCCACAAATAGGTTTTCAAAATTCTCCATCAAACTTGCAGGCGAAGAAGATGAGTGGAGAAGTTTTCTTAAGGAGAAGAAAGGAAAGGTCCCAAGGGAAAAGTGCCACCAGGTGTTCTCCTGAGGTAAGAATTAAGTGCAGGAAGTCAACACATCTTAGAAAAATGATGAGGCTGTGTCAGACACTGCTACTTCCTGAATAAAAATTGCAGAAACAACTCACTTCCATTCATGAGGTTCTGGCTAAAATTCTCTTCCACCTGACCTAAAAAAAAATTCTGAACCGAATTCCCTTTCACTGAATTAAACAATAATGGGTGGAAACAAAAAATGCAGGAGATTTCTATCTTCTATCTACAACTTTGGACGAAACTATCAGGACGTGGAAGTGTGCAATAAATATTCATGAGTGTCTCAGTTTAGAAAGATAAAGTGTGACCCCGGGACACTGCAACCGTCGTAAATACGAACCAGTTACTAAGATGAAAAGAGAGACTCTAAATCCTATTGTTCGGGTGCTTGGCATTTCACGAAGGTGCATTTTTATAATTTTTTACTAGAAAGATTTCAATTACTTCTGAGGGAAAAGAGATCCGCTCCTTTGCCTAGCATTTAGCATCCTGTTAATTGTAGTGATGAATCTAAACTCTCTGATATTCCACCTGACAGAAGTTCCCCTTTGGAGTTGATCAGCCAGATTCCTTGGGAGAAGGAGTTCCAGGGGACATGAAGGCAACTGCTCTGTAATTTCAGATGATTGATTGGGGTTGATTAGCGATCCATTAAAGTGCTACTGGAAACTCTAAAGTTATGATCACAGCACTCTGAAGTTAGAAAACAGGGGGGGGGGGAGAGAGGACAGCTCATTAACAAGCTCTTCTCTGACACATTTTAATTGCCAGCAAAGTAACCCAGTCTAATATTTCATAACATTAGAAGACAATTTCCTATGAAGAGATGTTTGGCCAGAACTGAAGCCATTCTGTTGATAGATGTGTCTGCAGAAGAAAAGCAGGGACAAGCAGGGAAGGGAAGGCTTAGTGTGGGTGTGCTCAAATTTGGCAGTACAGGAGTCCTCATGACTGCAATTCAACTCAAAATGTCTATTGTTAAATGAGACATTTGTTAAGTGAGTTTTGCCCCATTTGATGACCTTTCTTGCCACAGTTGTTAAGTGAATCACTGCAGTTTATTTATTTATTTATTTTATTTTTGGGACTTATATGCCGCCCTATCTCCCAAAGGACTCAGGGCGGCTTACAACAATAAAAAGCAACAGTACAAAAATTAAAAAATGAATTAAATAACAGCCCCAAAATAAATTAACTACAGTTAAAAATTAAAACACAGTTGTTAAGTTAGTAACATGGTTGTTAAGTGAATCTGGCTTCCCCATGGACTTTGCTTTTCAGAAAGTCGCAAAAGGAGATCCCGTGACCCCGGGACACTGCAACCATCGTAAATACAAACCAGTTACCAAGCATCTGAATTTTGATCATGTTACCATGGGGGATGTGGCAACAGTCGTAAGTGTGAAAATAGGTCCCTTTTTTCTATTCTATTCTATTCTACTCTACTCTACTCTACTCTACTCTACTCTACTCTACTCTACTCTACTCTACTCTATTCCAAGATTCTATTCTATTCTATTCTATTCTATTCTATTCTATTCTATTCTATTCTATTCTATTCTATTCTATTCTATTCTATTCTATTCTATTCTATTCTATTCCATTCCATTCCATTCCATTCCATTCCATTCCATTCCATTCCATTCCATTCCATTCTATTCTATTCTATTCTATTCTATTCTATTCTATTCTATTCTATTCTATTCTATTCTATTCTATTCTATTCTAACCTTTACCTGCAATATGAGACATCATTTCCTGCTATAACCCTTCTTATGAATAAAACTAAATGAAAACAATAAAACTGCATTAACTGGTGGGTAATTTTGGCCAAAGACTTGAATCTCCATGCCTAGGTATTTTCCAAAATTTTTCTTACTTTATCTGTGCAAGTCCATGGAATTCCTATTGTGGGGCGGACCTATTTAGGCATTTTGATAAAATAGAATATTTGTACCTCAGGGTTAAACTGTGGAGTCCTGGCTGCTCTCTGAGCTTGGTGATTTTCTTGCAGACATTTCAACACCAAACTACGTAATATCATTAGGATGATGTTACCTAGTTTGGTAATGAAACGTCTGCAAGAAAACCTATCCCACCCCTAAACAAAATGAGAGAGCAGAAATATATCTTTGCATGCCATTGATGGTATATTTGCAATTTCTCTTGCAATGTAACTTCCAGGAATGATGGTTGCTTTCTCTATCTCTCTAAAATCTATGGAAATTCAAAACTCACAACTATTAGAAATCTTTCTTTGGTTTTCAAATGGGAAAGACATGATAGCAGTCTTCCAATACACAGAGAAAGGGGATTGTCCAACTTGGAATTAAGGAGAAATTTCTTGATTATTGAGAAAAGTTAACTACTGAAACAGCTTAAATCTGGAAGATGTGGATGCTCCATCACTGGAAGTTGTTAAGAAGAGTTTGGAGAGCCATTTGTCCAAAATACCATACGATCTCCTGCCTTGAGCAGGGGGTTGGACTAGAAGACCTACAAGGTTCCTTCCTAATGTGTTATTCTGTTTCCTCTAAGTCTTCACTCTGCAATAGAGTTTGGGCATTGTGTGCTAGAAGTTTTTGGTTAGTTCTGTAATGAATGACAATAGAGTCAGGAAGGAACATTAGAGCTTAAAGTCACTTTTAAAAATGTATTTTGTCAAGAAATAGATAGGTTTGGTGATGTTGGACTTCAGCTGTGCTTGATGTGAAAGACTCAAAAGAGGCTGAGAAAGAAAAGGGAGGCATGCTAGACCCAAACAACTAATAAACGGGAGAGGAATTTGCTAGTAGTTTATCTCTTAAATAGCTGCTCCATCCAACTTACAAAAAGAAAAAAGAGATTTAAAACATTTCAACAAACTCCACCTTAGTGAACTTACTTGTAGAAGAGGATTGGATGTTCCTGTCAGAATCAACGTCAACTCTGCTAACATTGAATGTTATTGCTTGACAAGAGATGAAGAAGTAGCCATTTCATATGTTAAACTTGTATATTGCTTTAAGAGATTGAATTAAGGTTGAGAGGGAGGACGAAGTAGGATTATACTTTCAAGGCCATCTCTAACTAAAGAAGATAAGACCTTGGCGGGTTTTCTAACGAAAGGGAAACTGATTCTTTAAATTAATTGGAGAATATGATTAATGACAAAATTAGAAAGGTGGAGAATTGTGTTTTAATATATTGTGCAAGGGGCGGAGATTTCAGATTCCAGCTTCCTTCGAGCAAGCATTTGCCGGTGTATTAGGCTAATAAAGGACTTTTAAGGTAAACAATGCCTCAGAGTCACTTGAAAAGCCCATATGTTGGAAACTTGACATTCAAGCTGAAATCCACACTACTTTTTAAACTAATTAGGGAGTCCCGACCTCTCGTCACTGTCTCCAAGTTTGGGAGGCAATCTGGCAAAGAGTTGGGGAAGATCCCATAATGGAGGGAGAAAAATTGCCTGGCACCAGCAGCCACCCCATTGGGGGAAGGGCCAGCAAAGAAGCCAGCAGGGAAAGAGTTTCAACAATCCTACCTGCTGGGAGCTAGACCCAAACAACCAGGAGAATTGGTCTGGTCATCAGAGTGGATTAAGCCCAGCGGAGACTCCAGGTGCCTCAGAGCAGCTAGGCCAGCTGAGATTGAATGCTCGTGTGAGTGGAAAATTCTGTCTGCAGATCAGACTACTTGCCAGACACAGGAGTCCCATGCCAAGCCCTCCAGACCCATAGAGACAGAGGACCCCAGCCTGGGGCCTCTGCAGCAATGGGAGGTTGGGGAGTCACCACAAGTGAAAGGCCAACAACCTCTGAGCTTGCCCCAGCTAATACAAGCCTTGTAAAAGCTGGGGGTGGTGCAGAAGCCTGGAGATCAGGAGCTGGTGGGAGGACAAAAGCAAGGGTGGCAGCAGCAGGACCCAAATGTGCAAACCCTGAATGTACAGCAGGACCAGTGGGGCCAGCAGCAGGGGGGGCCCTGGCATCCATTAGATCAGCAACCAGAGTGGGGCCAGCAGCAACTGGAGACACAATAACAGCAGTGGGGGCCCTGACAGCCAGTGAATCAACAACCAGGATTGGCCCAGCAGCAGTGGGGGCCCCAGCAACCATTAAACCAACTAGGGTGGGGCCAGCAGCAATGGGGGCCCCAGCAAGCAATGATGAGCCTGTTGTGTAGTGAGTTCTTCACGCAGGAAAGGAGACGAGGCAAGTGAGTTCAACAAAGCTCATGGTTTATTGCTTGCAGGATCTGAACTAAGAATTGGGCTACAGCTTGCAGCAATTTATAGCCTGGCCCCTAGGCAGCAGCCAGTAGGTTTAAAGCAACCCATTGCCGCCTAGGGACAGCCAATAGCAACACTGGAGACCAGGAGTCTGGGTTGCTGGAGAGCCACTAGCTGCTCCAGCTTACCACATGGTGTTAAAACTGAGCCTAATACATAACAGAGCCCACCCTTCAGAGCAACCTTTGATGGGGACCCAGAGAAACTGATTTTTTTCCTCAAAGAAGTATGCTCTCACTTGAATCACTGGGGTCACTCTTACCCGGACCCGGGTGCAATGTTGATGTAATTGCATCCAACCTAGAGGGAGAAGCATCTGAATGGTTGAACAATTTATATAACGAGCAGGCCCCTGAATTGGAGGTCCCCCACCTTTTCCTCCTGGGGCTGAGGGAAAGATTTGAGGACCCATCCATTGCCCTCAAAGTGGAAGAACAAATCCATAAGATAAAGCAAGCTGGCCGGCCTGTCCTAGAGTATGTGTGGGAGTTTCAAAAGATGGCAGGTCGGATAGAGAGATGGCCTGAGCAATCAATAATTCATCTTTTTAGAGAAGTGTTAGACGACCACCTTTCTCAGGCATGTATCTACCAAGCTGTACACGACCAGCTGCATGAATGGTACCAGGCAGCGGTGAAATTAGATATCCACTTTGCCTGCTATAAAAAACCTCCCCCACCTGAAGCTGCACCAAAACCAGGATCCAGATGGCTACCACGCCCCAAAAAACCCCCAACAACTGCTACTGCTGAAAGAACTAGACCACCTACAGGTCTGCCAATCAAGTGCTTTCGATGTGGACAGCAGGGACATCGAGCAACAAACTGCCCAGTTCCTTACCCACAACAGCAGAGTAGACCATATCCAACAATGAGGAAGAAACCCTCACAGCAGCCATCGAGAGAAAAGTCCAACTGGGCCACCCAGGAGCCCGTTACCCAGGTTATGTGCCCCACCCAGGAGGACACTGGCCCACCAACCAGAACCACCCCCACTTTACCCGGTTTTGACAGTGACGATGAAGGGGAGAACGACCCGATGGTCAGTCGACGCATCCTACCTTTTTTATTGCCTGCTAAATTCATAATCCCTAAGTCAGGGGCACAAGTAGACCTGAAAGTGCTACTCGATACTGGCTGCTCCCGATGGATCATAAGCCTGTCATACACCTTGAGACTGGGCATACGGGCCAAGCCACTCTCGAAACCTGTGAGGTTTCAGCAAGCCAATGGCTCCCTAATGGGAGGGACTTTAGTCACGCAATTAACGGAGCCCTTACACCTGGAAATAGGCAAGCACTGGGAGTTTATTTGCTTCCTGGTAGCTCCAAAGATGTCTGAGACTGTGATTCTAGGACTAGACTGGTTAGACAAATGGAAGCCAGTTATCTGGTGAGAAAAATGAACAAGAACTGTGAGATTACACATATGGCCCGATACCCCCATTGATTCAACAGATGTTAGAGGGGATTTTAGCCCACCCAATGAGCAAGCGCACATGGCTGCCTTACAGCAACCTGGCGAGCCACTCATGCCCAGTGAGTACCAGGACTTAGCGGAGGCCTTTAGTGAAAAAGAATGCGATACCTTGCCTCCTCACCATCCCAATGATTGTTCCATTGAACTGTTACCAGGGGCCAAACTCCCACGACCAAGAATGTATGCTATGTCCCCCCTTGAAATGGAGAAGATGCAGCGATATGTGTATACAAACCTAGCGAGGGGATTTATCGAATGGGCCAAGTCTACTGTGGGAGCCCCTGGGTTGTTCAAAGAGAAAAAAGATGGGTCTCCACATCTCTGTGTGGACTATAAAGGCCTAAACGCTGTGAGTGTGGAAAATAAATACCCTCTCCCCCTTCTGAAAGACTTACTAACCCACCTAGCGAAGGGGAGTATCTTCACCAAGTTAGACCTGAGAGAAGCATATTACCGGGTAAGAATAAAGGAGGGGGATGAGTGGAAGACGGCCTTCTACTGCCCCTTGGGGAGCTACCAATTCAAAGTCATGCTATTTGGACTGCAGGGGGGCCCAGCCGTATTTATACAGTTGATTAATGAGGTCCTACATGAACACCTATACAAAGGGGACCTCGTATACCTTGATGAAATCCTGATATACAACATGAATATGACTGACCACATAAAACTGGTCAGAGAAGTGTTAAAGAAACTATTGAATGCCAAACGTTATGTCAAATTGTCAAAATGTGAATTTCACCAAACCCGATTAGATTATCTTGGCTATAGAATTTCCAATGAGGGTATCAAAATGGACCCAGCCAAAGTAAAAACCATAATTGAATGGCAGCCCCCAAAAACCTGCAAACAGCTCCAGAGCTTCCTAGAGTTTGCCAACTTCTACCATCAATTTATTCCCTCTTCTGCCAAGATTGCTCTACCTCCTACAGAACTACTCAAAATGGGCAAGGGAGGGGGAAAACCGCAACCTGTCCAACCGCTAGCATGGACTATGAGTTGTCAGAAAGCTTTTGAGAATTTAAAAAGACTATTTGCGGCTGAACCAGTCCTAAAGCACCCCTGCCCAGGTGAGCCCTTTGTAATTCAAGCAGACACCAGCAACGTGGCAGTCGGAGCTGTGTTATTGCAAAAGAATAAAAGTGGCGTCCTGCAACCTTGTGCATACACCTCTAAGAAATTTACTGAAAGAGAGAGGAGATGGACGGCCTGGGAGAAGGAGGCCTTCGCTATTAGGCGGGGGCTATTAAACTGGCGGCACTACTTAGAAGGGAGCACGGTGCCTTTTGAAGTATGGACAGATCACAAAAATTTAGAGGCACTAAAAAACTCCCCACAAATTGTCCCCAAAACAAGGACGATGGGCACAGTACTTCAACCATTTTAACTTTACTCTAAAGTACATACCAGGAAGAAAAAACTTCCTAGCTGATGCGCTCTCCCGATTGCCACAGTACAAAAGCGAACGCAAAGAAGTTCACGAGGCAATTATCCCTGGTTCACAAACTGCAGCCCAACTCACACCTCGCAGGACCCCTAATCCTGATGACCCCGGGGTAAAGAAAATAAAGTGAGAACTTCTCACCGATCAATGGATTAAAGACAATCAGACATCCCTAACATGCAGGGATGGTCTGGCTTACAAGGGGGGAAAATTGTACTTGCCTGAAGCTCTTCATCTTACTGCCCTCAAACACAGCCATGATGTCAAACAGGCTGAACATTTTGGATATCTAAAAACTCTACATCTCACTTGCCGGAAATTTTGGTGGCCGGGACTAAAATGAGACTAGAAAACTATGTCAAGAGCTGTACTGTATGTGCCACCATGAAAAGAATCCCAGGAAAGACCCCTGGGTTACTGCAACCGGTGGCCGAACCTTCTCAACCATGGGAAGAAATAGCTATGGACTTTATAGTAGACCTACCCAACAGTAGAGGAAATACTGTCATTTGGACTGTGATAGACCTATTTTCAAAACAGGCTCACTTTATCGCCTGCAAAGAACTCCCATCAGCTCAACACCTAAGTTGTTCCTAAAACATATCTATCAACTACATGGTGCCCCTAAGTGAATAATTTCGGACTGAGGGGTGCAGTTCACAGCGAAATTTTGGAGAAACTTTCTTAAATTAATTGGATCATCTCAAGGCCTATCAACTGCTTTTCACCCGGCTACTAACGGAGCCACAGAATCCGCCAACAAAATGGTGGAACAATACCTTAGATGCTACGTTTCATACCAACAAACAAACTGGACCGACCTCCTCCCTTTTGCAGAGGTGGCTTGCAATAATTCAGTACATAGCAGCACCGGCTACACTCCTTTCCATGTAGCCACAGGGAAAGAATTCAACCCCATACCGGAATACCTTCAGTTACCCTTTGCTTCCCAGACTCTTGATCATTGGGTGAGGGGTTAGGAAGAAGTTTGGGAAAATACAAAGGTGGCTTTAAAAAAGACATTTGAGACCTACAAAAAGCAAGCTGACAAAAAGAGAGCTCCCCAAAGAACATTCCAAGTTGGGGAAAACTACCCAGACTTTGGGGGAAAATTCACCTGATGTTCCATTGTAGCTTGCTGAAACTTTTTCGAACCTCCACTTTAAGACCTCCCCCTAAGAAAGCACCTGGACCCCTCATAGTAGCAGGCTAGACCCATTATGAAGTGAAACATATTCTTGACTCTAGAATCTTTAAGGGAAAATTGCAATACCTAGTACATTGGAAGGGATACCCATTGTCTGAAGCCATTTGGGTGAAATCTACTGATATGAAAGCTGACAGACTTATCAATTGGTTTTATGAGAAACACCCCAACAAACCAAAAGCCAGTTCCTAACTTGTGTTTTGTTTACATTACAGGATCTGTCCTTTTTCTAAGGGGGGCCGGATGTCAACGCTGCTAACATTGAATGTTATTGCTTGACAAGAGATGAAGAAGTAGCCATTTCCTATGTTAAACTTGTGTATTGTTTTAAGAGATTTAATTTAAGGTTGGGAGGGGGGACAAGTAGGATTGTACTTTCAAGGCCATCTCTAACTAAAGAAGATAAGACCTTGGCGGGTTTTCTAACGGAAGGGAAACTGATTCTTTAAGAATATGATTAATGACAAAATTAGAAAGGTGGAGAATTGTGTTTTAATATATTTTTTATTTATTTATTTATTTTAATCCCATTTATATCCCGCCCTTCTCCGAAGACTCAGGGCAGCTTACAATCTAAGCACAAATCAAATGTGCTTAGCAATAGCCTTCATTCTATGTATATGCCTGCTTATTAGGGCTTTCGCCCCCCCCCAAGCGGCATTATTACAAAGTCAGCTTATTGCCCCCAACAATCTGGGTCCTCATTTTACCTACCTCGGAAGGATGGAAGGCTGAGTCAACCCTGAGCCTCGTGGGATGCGAACCTGCAATAATTGCAGGCAGCTGGTGTTACTTAAGGAGGCATTAGCCCACTGCTCCACCAAGGCTCTTAGCAGGAATACTCATGGTTGCAGGTTTTGGGGACCCAGATGGTGTTACTCACATAACGTTTCTTGAATCTGGCACCACTATCAATTCAGTGAGCTACCCTGCCACATTGAAATTCTTGAAACAATAATTATTGTTTGGAGAATTTGGAAGCATAAGGAGGAAATTTTGATGCATTCTAACAGTGACAAGTTTCACACCACACAAGCCATCCAAAAGGCAAATTGTGAAGTTGGATCTTACTATCTTATCCCATCCATCATACACTCCAAAACCTGGTGCATTATGATTTACACCCTTCCCCAAAATTGAAGGAATATTGTGCAAGAGGCGGAGAATTCAGATTCCAGTTCCCTTCGAGCAAGCATTTGCCGGTGTATTAGGCTAATAAAGGAGTTTTAAGGTAAACAATGCCTCAGAGTCACTTGAAAAGCCCATACATCGGAAACTTGACATCCCATTTATATTTCATTTCTAACTATCTCCTCTGAGCTAAACCCAAATCTCATCTCCCCCTGGATTCTGCCATTCCCAAGGGGGAGAGGGAACTGGCATGGAACTTTATGGCATTCACTTCCTCCCTTAAATGTAATCTTTGTTTATTCCGCCTGCCTGCTATCCATCACAATGTAACCAATTGCTTTCTTACTAGGCATTCCCTCTTGACTTAGGGGCAACTAGGAAAGGGGGTGGGAAAGGGAGAAATGCAACCCTCCAGAATCTGCTTTGTTTCTCCGAATGAAGTGTGAGGGGGGTGGAAATGATCCTGCTGCAAACGGACTGGTATCTCACCTCTCCCATGATGGGCTTACCAGCTGGAGCTTGGCTGATCCAGAACTGACTGAATGAACTGTGGGATGGGGTTTGCTTGGGGACACTTAGTAAAAGTTCCTGCTTGGAAAATCTTGTCTCTAAGAGTCCTACTTTCTTAAGATGTGGGCTGAGTTGGGTTCTGACAGTTCCCATCTTTTTTTTTCCTCCTCATTTAGGACTTTATTAATGTCCTGGTTTTTTTAATAAAGTTTATTACAAATTAGTTGAAGCCAATATCTTATCCTTAATTGCCCTGCATGTATTTTATTCATATATATTTTTTATTAAGGGTTTTAATTACAGTAGTAAAAAGAAGGAAAGAAAGAAAGAAAGAAAGAAAGAAAGAAAGAAAGAAAGAAAGAAAGAAAGAAAGAAAGAAAGAAAAGAAAAGAAAAGGTACAAAGGGAAAGAAAAAATGAAGGAAGGAAGGAAGGAAGGAAGGAAGGAAGGAAGGAAGGAAGGAAGGAAGGAAGGAAGGAAGGAAGGAAGGAAGGAAGGAAGGATACTTCCAAACAAGTATAAAGAGTTTTTGTAACTAATCACCCCTTCTTAGTTTATAAACAGTCCATATCCTATCTCTTATCTATAGATCCATAAAGCATCATCTTTTTGGTCTTGATGTGAACAGAAAATCCATTAAGCATTACCAGAAATAGCAACATACCTTAATTTAATTTTGATCAGATAAACTGAATTTATATTCCTTCCTTTTACATCTAGCCAACTTAATCATTAGTCCATTTAAATAGTATCATATTATTTAATTCTTTTTCATTTCTTCTTTCTCCCTCCTCACAAGAGTCTTTGAAGATTTAACAACCCCTCTTTTTAAATCCGATATTTAAAAAGATTATCCAGATCAGTCTTCCTTATTATTTCTATTGCCCTTTTGATTTTAAAACATTGACTGGATTCTATATTTCACAACACATTTGGGATTTTGATGGCTTGGAACATCCCTGGATTCTCACATTTCAATTAAGGGGGGAAAAATGCTATGGTTTTTTTTTTCTAAACTGGGAAGTTTGGGCAGCCAGGGAGGCTGATGGAAGCATGTCCCTTGACCATCTTACAACGAAGAGGGAAGCCCAAAGTTACCTTGGGGAAATTCTGTCCCTGCCCCCTACCCCCATCTATTCTAACAGAAAATGGGAAGAAAAATGTATTTTGAGGAAATTGGAAAGAAAATGCCAGCAAAGCCTTAGGCTTAGGCACTCATTTGAAACTCTTCAGCCAGTATAAAGCACCCATTGGGTGTTGTACAAAGAAATATTTTAATACAGGTAGTCCTTGACTTGTGACCTCAATTGAGCCCAAAATTTTTCACTGAGCGAGACACTTGTTAAGGAAATTTTGCTCCAGTTTACAACCTTCCTTGCCATGGTTGTTAAGTGAATCACTGTAGTTGTTAATTTAGGAACAGGGCTGTTAAGTGAATCTGGCTTCCCCCATTGACTTTGCTTGTCAGAAGGTTGCCAAAGAGGCTCACACAGTCCCGGGACACTGAAAACTGTCATAAATATGAGTCAGTTGCCAAGCAGCTGAATTTTGATCACATGACCAGGGGATGCTGCTATGGTCATAAGAGTGACAACTGGTCATAAGTAACTTGCTTCAGTTTCAGTTGTATCTTCAAACAGCCACTAAATGAACAGTTTTAAGTCAAGGACAGCCTGTACTACGATCCTAGTAGTAATTTTTATTATGATCACAGACCACCATTACAAACAAGAAGCATTAAAAATCCAAAATGAAATAAAATATAATAAAAAAAAAAATTTTTATTGAAAAGTTTTACAGTACATTTTAACTTTAACAATCCCCCCCTCCCCCCACCCCTACCTAACCCTCCCTATCCCTCCCACCCATTCCCCCCTCCCCCCCCCGACTTCCCAGAGCTAAATACAGGGTATAAAAACAAAGAACAATCATAAGCATCCATATGCTAACAACAATAAGCCATCAATTCTATCACCCTCTAGCTCATATAAAATGATTACAAGCAATATTAATATTACATATAAAAAGAAAAGAAAACAGAAAAGGAAACTTACTCAAATGCTAAATGAAATTTCTTAGTCCCATATTTGTTCTGGATATAATCAATCCACTTTTCCCACTCCATAATATAACGTTCTTGCGAATGATCTTTCAGGTAAGCCGAAATCTTTGCCATTTCCGCCAGGTCAGAAACTTTTAGAGTCCATTCTTCTATAGTCGGCAGTTCCTCCTTTTTCCAATATTGACCTATTAAAAGTCTTGCTGCTGTAATTAAATTCAGCATCAACTTAACGTCCACAACAGTAGCTTCTGTAGTTATGCCCAACAAAAACAGTTGCGGACAAAACTTTATCCTTTGCTTAAAGATCTTCTGCATATTCCACCAAATTTTTATCCAAAAAGCCTTAACCTTTTTACAGGTCCACCATATATGAAAATATGTTGCATCTTCACCTCCACACCTCCAACATGTAGGCTGATAATTCGGATACATACTTGCGAGCTTTTTAGGGTCTAGATGCCATCTATAAAACATTTTATAAAAGTTCTCTCTTAGGTTTTGGGCTTGCGTGAATTTTACGTTCCTCACCCAGATCTTTTCCCACGTGTCCATTGTAATAACTTCTTGAATATTCTGAGCCCATTTTATCATACAATCTTTAACAAGTTCTGTTTCTGAGTCAATTTCTATCAATGCAAGATATATCCGTTTGATATGAGCTGGACCCTGGTCTCTAATTTGCTTTATCAGATTTTCATCGGTCATTGCAAAACCAATTTTCTGATCTTCTTTCCACCTGGCCCGTAACTGAGTATATTGAAACCAAGTTTGAACGATCTTCTCATCTCGCAAGAAATTGTACGGCTTCAAACACCAGACATTTCTTTCCAAGCTTAAAATCTCCTTGTACGTAGTCACATCATGTTTGAAGCCAACATTTATGTTTTCTATTGCGTGTTTTGGGATTGCCCACAACGGCATCTTGTAATCTAACCTATGTCTATACTTCTTCCAAACTCTCAACAATGCCTGTCTTAAAATATGCACTTTAAACACATTATCTACCTTCTTATCATACAACAAATATGCATGCCAGCCAAATAACAAGTCATGGCCCTCAAGATTTAATAATCTCTCTTGTGTCAAATTAATCCAATCACTTATTCCTGATAACGCAGCAGCTTCATAATATAAAGATTAGGCATTTTAAGACCACCTCTTTCACGAGTATCCTGCATAATCTTAAGTTTAACTCGTGGCCTTTTCCCTGCCCAGACGAATTTATTGATACCCCGTTGCCATTCTTCCAAATTAGAATCTTTTTTAAGGACCGGTATCATTTGAAATAAAAATAAAAATTTAGGCAGGACGTTCATTTTCACTGCTGCAATTCTTCCCAACAAAGACAATTGCAATTTTTCCCAGCTGTCCAATTCTTTTTGAATTTTTCCCCATAACTTTTCATAGTTATTTTTATATAACTTTGTATTAGAGGGTGACAAATACACCCCCAAATATTTGACCCTTTTAACAATCTCAAATCCAGTTAGTCCTTCTAAAAGGGCCTTTTGCGATGCTGTCATATTTTTGGCCAAAATTTTGGTTTTTTGTGCATTAACCTTAAATCCAGAAACCTTCCCATATTGCATTATTATCTACATCAGGTCCACAACAGAGTTTTCTGGCTGAGTCACCGTAACAACCAGATCATCTGCAAACGCCCTCAGTCTATAATCCTGATCTCTAATTTGAATACCCTTATTTTTTTCCGAACTCCGTATTTTTATCAATAATATCTCCAATGTTAAAACAAATAGTAAAGGTGATAACGGACACCCTTGTCTTGTGCCCTTTTCAATATTACATACTTCAGTCAAACTATTGTTAACTATTATTCGGGCAGTTTGTTTTTGATATAATGCCCTAATTGGTTGCAGAAATTTATCCCCAAAATTCATTTTATCTAAAACTTTCATCAAAAATTGCCAATTCAGTTGATCAAAAGCTTTTTCTGCATCTAAGAAAATTAGCGCCGCAGGGATCTGGTTGTTCCTTTCCAAGAACTCCACCACATCTACTATATGCCTCACATTATTTTTCATTTGTCTACCACCAATAAACCCAGTTTGATCCCCATGAATCATCTGTTGCAAAACCCTCATCAATCTGTTAGCTAACACCTTAGCAAATATCTTATAATCTGTATTTAAAAGTGATATTGGTCTATAATTTTTAACTTGAGTAGCATCTTGATCTTCCTTCGGAATCAAAGAAATAAAAGCAGTTCTCCAAGACGGAGGCACCCTTCCCCCCCTCTGAATTGTCTGAAACAATTCCTTTAACGGCTTTATCAGCTCCAATTGTAAATTTTTGTAGTAAGCCGCAGTCAGACCATCCGTGCCTGGCGCTTTATCCACCTTCAGTTCCTTAATTGCTATAAGAATTTCTTCTTCTGTTATCAATTGATTAATCTCCTCCTTTTGTTCTTGCGTAAGAACCGGGATGCTAGCATTCTTCAAATATACATCAATGTCTGTTTCATTAATCTTCTCCTTAGCATATAGTTTAGAATAAAAATCCACAAAGGCTTCCTTAATAAGATCCTGTTGAAACACAACCTTTCCCTTATGTTCAATTTTATCTATATTAGAAGCCCTTTGCTTTTTCCTTAACCTGTAGGCTAGCCATCTGCCTGGCTTATTAGCATTGCAAAAAGTATTATGCCTAGCAAACCGTAAATTAGTTGCCACTTGATCAGCCATCAACTTATCAAATTGTCCTCTTAATAGGTTAATGACCTCCTTAGTCTTCACATCCAATGGGTTCAAAATTAGGGCCTTTTCTTTTTCCCTAATTTCATTCTCCAATTCTTTCCTTCTGGCTTCCAAAGTACGTCTGTGTTTATTGTTCATATATATCAACACCCCTCTCATATAGGCCTTGCTAGCATCCCAAACCATGTCCATAGAGGTACCCTTATTCATATTAATTTCAAAAAAATCCTTCATCTGCTTTTTACATTCTTCCACATTTCTCTGATTTCTAAACAAATTCTCATTTACGCGCCAAGAGCACCTATCTCTATTGTCCTTGTTGATCTCTAACCAAACTGGACTATGATCAGAAATAGTTCTTGCACAGATCTTTACCTTCTTGATCCTAGAAAAAAAGTCATTAGTCAGTAATATAAAGTCAATCCTAGAAAAAGATTGATGTCTATCAGAAAAAAAAGTATAATCCTTTTCGTGTAGATGTGTATCACGCCAAATGTCTCGCAATTCCAAATCATCCTTCATTTCAAAAAAAGATTTAGGCAATCTAGCATGACTCGGGACACGCTTAAAAAAACCAGCTTTGTCCATCTGTACGTCTAGGACACCATTCCAATCTCCCATAAAAATAAAAGATTTATAATCCAATTGGGTAACCTTTGTATGTAGTAAGTTAAAAAAGTCAGCTTGTTGTGGATTAGGAGCATACAATCCAACTAAAAGCGTTTTTTTACCTTCTAGCAGCAAATCTATCATAACATATCTTCCTTGCTTATCTACTTCAATTAGTTCCGCTGTTAGAGTACTCTTAACGTAGACAACCACTCCATTTTTCTTATTCATTGCAGAAGCAACAAATTGCATACCCAACCTTGAGTTCGATAAGTACTTTTGGTCCATAACCCTAATATGCGTTTCTTGCAAACAAATAACATCAGTCTTAAATTGTTTTAAATATTGAAAAACTTTCTTTCTCTTCTGTGGTGAATTTAATCCATTGACATTCCAGGTTAGAAATTTAGTCGCCATTCTTGGCGTCCCAAAGCTTTTGGAGCACGTCTACAAGGACCCCTGTAACTTCTTTGGGCCGCGCCCCTCCCACAACTTCACTATAAGTACGCTTTGGAGGTTCCATAACTTTCTGCTGGTCTTGCTCTTGCTCTTGTCTTGCTCGTCTTAGGGCAGCACGTGTCATCCTCTGCTCTCCAGCAGCAGCCGATGAAACTGTAACTTGATCCCCTCCAGCACCATTCTCCTCTGTCTGTCTACCTTCAGCGTCTTGAGGCTTTCCCTCGCCATATCCTTTTGCGGCTTCCAGAAGTGATAGGGGGGGGTTGCTTTTAACACATTACTGTAAAAATCACGTGCCTGAGTCACAGTAACCAGACGATGTCTTTTACCTTCGTGCATCACCACCATTCCGACTGGAATCTCCCATCTAAACTTGATATCACATTTCTTAAGTTCCTGTGCAAGGAATGCAAAATCTTTCCTTCTCCTTAAAATCTTTGGAGGAATCTCTTTTAAAACCAGGACTTCTTGCTCAGCAACCACAAATTTAGTATCATAAGCAGCTTGAATAACTTCATCTCTAATTGCTCTCTTTGTAAAGTAGACCACCACATCTCTAGGTAACTTCCTCTGTCTTGCAATCTATGAATTTACGCGAAAGATTTTATCCATACTTCCCTCAATTTCAGATGCTGGCTGGCCCAATACCGCTTCCAAAGCCTCAGAGATCAGCTGCTTTAAATCTTCTTTAGGATTCTCTTTTAAGCCCCTGATTCTAATAGCATACTGCATCTGATGGTACTGGACAAGACTCAATTCTCCGTCCATTTTGTCCCTTATATTTTCATTCTCTAATACCTTTACTTCTAATATAGAGTTCTTTTGACTAAGATCCTCCACTTTTTCATCCAGACGTTGCACACATTCAGCCACACTTTCAATTATAGACAAAATGTCTACCCTCATTGCTTTAAACTTCTCTTCCATCTTCTCCTCCAATTTCTCCTCCAGCTTTTTCATCTTTTCATCCATCATATCTGACATTAATTGTGAATGCTTTTCAAAGGCATCTTGTAAATCCTTAAGCGTCAATGCCGGAGGAGGTGCAGGAGGAAGCAAAGCTTGCAACGAGGTCTGTTGCACCAGGGAAGACCCCGCACTCCGAAGAGCTTTAGAAGTTTTAGCCGCCATCTTCCCCCACTTTCACTTGTTGCGCACTTTCACTTTAAAGCTATAAAATCCATTGAGCTAGAGAGTAAAGATAAAAGTCCACTTCACCTTGACCTCCTGTACCGCTCTGCCTGCACCTTGATATTCAAGAGTCTTTCCTTCTGGCAGGGGTGGTTGCTAACGCCTGGCTCTGCTCCAAAAATCACGGAGCAGAGACGCTGCGCAGCTCGGAGCTAACCCAGGCTTCGGGGGGGCTCGATCCTTCAGCCGCCCAAACTTTCAGCTCAGGCGGCCGCGGAGAGCTCAACCCCTACCTGGGGCCTCACCCCCTCCTCTTCTCCCGAGGAGGGGGCTTCAGATCCACCTAAACAGCTGATCAGCGCTGTTTTCGATGAAACAACACAGCTGCGGAGCGGACAGCCCGGAGACGGCTGTCTTCGGCGTCGCGTCGCCACCGGAAGTCCCAAATATAATAAAATTAAGTTTGTTTGTTTAAAAAAAGCCTATATAATATTTAACAATTGGTGGTGGATTGTCAATGGGCAGTTAAAGTCTGCCTAGTTTTGCAGACAGTAAAGTCTAGTTACAGTCAAAGATACTACGTCAGACTGACAGCAATTGTACATACAAGAGATCAGTGTTTCCTAGATATTTTATAAGGTGAGGTGTTAAGAGGTAGGTCTGTGAGTCCTTATAGAACAGAGGTGGCGAACGTATGGCATGCGTATGGCTACTGCTAAGCTTGTAAGCCACCCTGAGTCTTCGGAGAAGGGCGGGATATAAATGGAATTAAAATAAAAATAAAATAAATAAATGCGTGCCAGAAGCAGCAATCAGAGCCCTCTCTGTGGGCATGCATGCCATCGCCCCAGCCCTGCCTCCCCCTGCGGCCCCCTCCTCACCAGCAGCCCCCCCGGAGAGTTGGCCCCAGGCACGACTTGCATGGAGCAGCGCAGCCAAGGACATGGCAGCCGGGCAGCAGGGACAAGACTCTGCCCTTATGCCCCATCATGCACAGATGATGCTGCGGGGCGCGGGCGGAGGGCATGGCTGCCATGGCACTGCTGGGCCACCTGGGCGATCTGCTGTGGCAGGCTGTGGAGGTGGTAGGTGGCCCTGTGGGTGGGCGGAGCAGGGACAAAGCAGGCAGAGCAGGGGCAGGCCATTTTGGGGGCACCCCATTACTCTTATGCAAGGCGTTCAAACCAGTCAGTCCTAGAGGAGATCAACCCTGGCTGCTCTTTAGAAGGCCAGATCCTGAAGTTGAAACTCAAATACTTTGGCCACCTAATGAGAAGGAAGGACTCACTGAAGAAGAGCCTAATGCTGGGAAAGATTGAGGGCAAGAGAAGAAGGGGACGACAGAGAATGAAGTGGCTGGATGGAGTCACTGAAGTAGTAGGCATGAGCTTAAACGGACTCCAGAAGATGGTAGAAAACAGGAAGGCCTGGAGGAACATTGTCCATGGGGTCGTGATGGGTTGGACACAGCTTCGCAACTAACAATAACAACAATCACTGTTATAGAAGGTACAGAATACAGGTCCTTAACTTGTCCTCAACTTTCAACCACAATTGAGCCCAAAATTTCTGTCACTAAGCAAGACATTTGTTAAGCCAATTTTGCCCCATTTTTATAACCTTTCTTGCCAAAATTGTTAGGTGAATCACTGCAGTTGTTAAGTTAGTGGTACAGATGTTAAGTATTCGGTTCTTGAAGGCATTAAGTGAGACAAAGTGTTCAAACAGCAACAAGTTTATTCTAAGTCAGAACAGAACAGAAGCAAGCTAATAGCTCCTGTGCAGCTATTTATACAGTTGGCTCTAGGCAGCGACCAATAGGTTTAAAGTAGCAGTTTCCCACCCCAAACCTACTTAACAGACTGGAGACAGCAAGTCTAGCTCAGCCCAGCAACCGTTACATAACACACACAAAAGTAGGTCAGCCATTAAGCAAACAGTCAGACATAAAACATATAAGGCCAATACATTACACCCCTTCCCCCTAGATAGCACAAACTCTTTTGTTTTACATAATCTTGCAGATACTTGGGCAGCCTTCGTGGCCATTCAGAATGTCTAGGGGTTTCAGGGATCCCCCAGTCTACCTGCTTGCCTGCCAGGCTGTGTAGACCAGAGCTCTGAGGCTCAGTGGAGTTGCAGTGACTCAAGTCCCTTTGACTGGCCAGTCCAGGTCGGCCCAAACCAAAGTCCAATTGTGCAGTGAAATTTGCAGGGCTGTCTCTCAGTTCAGTTTGTCTTTCCTGATCTGTGGAAACAGTCTCTGTGTTTGAGAGGTGCTCTTCTATGGCCAACCCCCCATCACCATGAACAAGAGTTCTTTCAGAGCGTGCAAGCTGCTATGTTGGGCCGCAGTCCTGTGGACCCTGTGTTTGTTCCTCTTGGGAGTCCTGAGCCAGCGACTGATCTGCTAGCCACCAACGCAGCTGATCAATGTGCCGGCGAATGACTTGCCCATCTTCCAGGACCACCTCATAGGAGAGTGGTCCTGACACCTTAACAATCCTTGCTGCCACCCACAAAGCCCCTTGTTCATAATTCCAGGTCCAAACCTGGTCACCCACTTGTAAGTTTCTTGGCGCCTTTGGCCATGCAGTGTCTGAGGCGACTCTGTCAGGGTGCAGCCTGTCCAGTTTGGTGATCAAACGCCTGTCCCAACGAAGCTTGGCTGGGCTTTTGCCTATGGCGGTGCAGGGTGTTGTGTGATGGTAAAGTAGAAAATCAGCCAGCCTGTGGTGCCAATCCCCTGTGACAATGCATTTCAGGGATTCCTTTGTTGTGCGAACCATGCATTCCGCTTGACTGACGATGGGTGAGAGGGAGCTGACGTGGCGTGCCTTATGAGGTTTGTCCTGAGGAAGGCCTGGAATTCTGAAGTGGTGAACTGGGCCCAGTTATCGGAGACTAAGACGTCTGGAAGCCCATGTGTTGCAAATAGTTTCCTCACCACCTGGATGGTCCTAGCAGTAGTCATAGTGGAAATTGGTACCACCTCTAACCATTTAGAGTGGCTGTCGACCACTATTAAAAACAGCTGTCCCTGAAAGGGCCTGGCAAAATCAATGTGGATTCTTGACCACGGTGTGTGTGTTTCCTCCCATTGGTGGACAGGGGCCTGCGGCATCTCCGGTCTGGATTGTTGGCATGTGTAGCAACCGTGTACTTGGGCCTCAATAGCTTTATCTACCCCTGGCCACCAGAGGTAGCTCCTCACCAGTGCCTTCATCTGGAATATTCCCAGATGGCCTTCATGCAGAGACTGAAGAACCCTGGGCCTTAATGAGCTGGGGACTATGACTCTACTTCCCCAAAGGATGCACCCTTTATGAGCTGAAAGCTCATCTTTTCTCATAAAGAAACTTTGAAACTCTGGCCCCAGACATTTTCCACCCATCCTGTGTGAACTCAGGTTAGTACACAGCTAAGTGTTTTGTCAACTGTTGTCTCAGCAATTAGGTCTCCAGCATGGAGAGGAGACTCTGGCAAGTCCTGTATTGCTAAGATGCGTGCAGCCGGAGGCGGATCTGGCTCCACATGTGGCAAGGACAATCTGCTCAGGCAGTCTGCATGGCCCATTTCTTTGCCCAGTTTGTGAATCAGCCTGTAAGAAATACAGCCTGTAATCAGGCTGAAAGAAATATAGACCACCTCAACATTGGAGGAGTCAGAATCTGAGGTGTCTGTCTGTTTGTGGTGAACAACCCTAGGAGTGGCTTGTGGTCTGTGAAGACTGTGAATTGGTGACCATACAAATAGTCATGGAACTTTTTAACCCCAGGCACAATGGCCAAGGCCTCCTTGTCAATCTGCGCGTAATTGTGCTCAGCAGAAGACAGGGTCCTCGAATAATAAGCGATGGGAGACTGTTTCCCATCAGCTGACAAATGGCTCAAGACAGCTCCGACCCCATATGGAGATGCATCACACACGATGCAAACTGGCAGCTTTTCATTAAAGTGCATGAGCACCGAATTCAAGGACAACAGTGATTTGACTGTCAAGAAACTTTTTTTGTGGACATTGGTCTACCGCCACTGAGTGTTTTTGTCTAAGAGTCAGTGTAATGGCTCTGCCACTGCAGCCTTATGTGGGAGAAATGCATGGTAAAAATTAAGAAGGCCCAAGAAGGCTTGAACCTCCCCTTTGGACCTAGGGCTTGGTGCCTGCTGAATCGCTTTCAGCTTTGAATCTGCTGGATGGATGCCATCGTCATCGTTGTGGAATCTCAGGAACTCAGTTGACTGTACCCCAATCTTGTATTTCTCTTTTTTCAATTTAAATCCTGCTGTGCAGAACCGCTGAAGGACGGCTCTAAGCCATTCAGCCAGGACTTCTGTAGACTCCCCGGCAATGAGTACATCATCAAAGTAGGGGACCCCCAGAATACCCTTGAGCATACGCTCCATCGCTCCCTGAAAAATCCCTGGGGCTACACTCACCCCAAACTGTAGGTGCTTGACCTTGAAAGCCCCCTATGGGTAACAGTGCTTTGGGCAGCTGCCGTGGCCTCGTCCACCAGCAGCTGTTGATTGTTGTTGTTGTTAGCTGTGAAGTTGTGTCCGACCCATCGCGACCCTATGGACAACATTCCTCCAGGCCTTCCTGTCCTCTACCATCTTCTGGAGTCCATTTAAGCTCACGCCTACTGCTTCAGTGACTCCATCCAGCCACCTCATTCTCTGTCGTCCACTTCTTCTCTTGCCCTCAATCTTTCCCAGCATTAGGCTCTTCTCCAGTGAGTCCTTCCTTCTCATCTGGTGGCCATAGTATTTGAGTTTCAACTTCAGGATCTGGCCTTCTAAAGAGCAGTCAGGGTTGATCTCCTCTAGGACTGACTGGTTTGATCACCTTGCAGCCCAAGGGACTCGCAGGAGTCTTCTCCAGCACCATAGTTCAAAGGCCTCGATTCTTTGATGCTCAGCCTTTTTTATGGTCCAACTTTCACGCCCACACATTGCAACTGGGAAGACCATAGCCTTGACTATACACACTTTTGTTGACAGGGTGATATCTCTGCTTTTTAGTGTGCTGTCTAGATTTGCCATGGCTTTTCTCCCAAGGAGCAAGCGTCTTTTAATTTCTTGGCTACAGTCCCCATCTGCAGTGATCTTGGAGCCCAGGAAAACAAAATCTGTCACTACCTCCATTTCTTCCCCATATATTTGCCAGGAATTGAGCTGTTGATAGGCCTGTGCTAAATCCAATTTAGTGAACATGTGGCCTCCCTGCAAAGATGCCAAAATATGGCTGACAACTAACACTGGGTATGTGTGCTGTTGAAGTGCTCGGTTAATGGTGCATTTATAGACAGCACCTATGCGTACTTCTCCATTGGCCTTGAGTGGTGTTACAATGGGGATCTCCCACACCCCACTTTCTACAGACTGCAATACCCCCTGACTGACCAGCTTATCCAGCTCTGCATTGATTTTGGGCTTTAACGCAAAAGGCACTTGATGAGGCTTGACCCGGATTGGCATTACCAGGGGATCAAGCTTAAATGCTATCGGAGGGCCCTTGTACTCTCCCAGGCTTGGACTGAAAACATCTGCGAACTCTTGACAGACTGAAGACAAGTTTTCTGCCTGTGTCCGGTGAATGCCGGTTACTTGGATGCCCAATGCATCAAACCAATCGAGCCCTATGAGGCTCATGTGTTGGCCTTCCACCACAATAACATCTAGAGGGCCTGTAAAGCCCTTGAATTTCACCGCAAATGTGGCTTCACCCTTGACCGACACTCTAGAGTTTTGGAAGTCTATTAGCAAAATGTTAGATGGTCACAGTTTGACCCATATGTTGCTGTGGTTGCATATGTGCCAGAAAGTTCCAGTGAAGATGATGGACACAGCTGAGCCTGTGTCCAATTCCATTTTGCATGGAAATCCCTGAAGCTCGACTTGCAGTCGAAGCTTCTGCTTAAGGGGTCGGTGGGCATCCATGCAGATGCCCTCATCTGCCATGACCTTCTTCAAGGCCTCTTGTAACAAGAGAGTCTCCTTACCAAAAAGTTTCTGTTGGAGCTCTCGGTTCCTGAGTCCACAGACTAAGCAGTCTCTTAGTCTCTCTTCCAAATCGCCAAAATTGCATAGTCGAGATGCCTGCCGAAGAGCTACAATGAATTCCGTTGCTGACTTGGGTTGTTGTTCGCATTGCTCAAAGGCGTGCCTCCATGCTATCATGGATAACTTTGGCTCCAAGTGGTCTCAGAGCTTTTTCTTCAAGTCCACGTAGGTGATGGACTCGAGCGGCGCCGGGGTGACCAAGTTCTCAGCGATATCAAAGGTGGCTGGGCCACACACGCAGACGAGGGTCACAGCCTTCAGCCCATCTTCACCGACTTGGTTGGTGCGGAGGTAGTTTTCTATGCGGGAAATATAGGACGCCTATCTCTCCGGGTGTGTCACGTTGAATTCTTCGAGCTTCCCAACTTTCGCCATGGTGAGTTGCCTTTGTTGCTTGTTTCTCACATTGCCTTGTGCTGCTGGCGCAGGCCCTAGGATGGATCCTTAGAGTAGGTGGTCTCCAGCATGGCTTACTAGGCAGACCGAGGTGGGGGGGAAACAGAGTTCTGCCAGGCTCTGTGCTGACCTCACCCCCTAGTGACTTCAGGCTCTTATGATGAAGCAGCACATCCCACCTTCGTCACCAGTCTTAAGTATTCGGTTCTTGAAGGCATTAAGCAAGACGAAGTGTTCAAACAGCAACAAGTTTATTCTAAGTCAGAACAGAACAGAAGCAAGCTAATAGCTGCTGCACAGCTATTTATACGGTTGGCCTCTAGGCAGTGACCAATAGGTTTAAAGTAGCAGTTTCCCACCCCAAACCTACTTAACAGACTGGAGAGAGCAAGTCTAGCTCAGCCCAGCAACTGTTACATAACACACACAAAAGTAGGTCAGCCATTAAGCGAACAGTCAGACATAAAGCAAGTGAATTAAACATATAAGGCCAATACATTACAAGAGATGTTAAGTGAAATTGGTTTTCCAGTTGACTTTGCTTGTCAGAAAGTCAGAAAACGGGATCACATGACCCCAGGACACTGCAAAGGTCGCAAGTGTGAAAAGGGGTCATGAGTCATTTTTTTCAGTGCCCTTGTAACTATGAATAATCACTAAATGAACAGTTGTAAATCATTTAGGCAGGAAAAATCAAATGCACAGGTATAGTATAGGTGGTACCTTGCTCGATAGTAGTAACTGTGAGAGAGATCTCGGAGTCCTAGTGGACAATCACTTAAATATGAGCCAGCAGTGCGCTGCAGCTGCCAAAAAAGCCAACACAGTGCTAGGCTGCATTAACAGAGGGATAGAATCAAGATCACGTGAAGTACTAATACCACTTTACAATGCCTTGGTAAGGCCACACCTGGAATACTGCATCCAGTTTTGGTCACCACAATGTAAAAAAGATGTCGAGACTCTAGAAAGAGTACAGAGAAGAGCAACAAAGATGATTGGGTGACTGGAGGCTAAAACATATAGGGAACGGTTGCTGGAATTGGGTATGTGTAGTTTAATGAAGAGAAGGGTGAGGGGTGACATGATAGCAGTGTTCCACTATCTCAGGGGCTGCCACAAAGAAGAGGGAGCCAAGCTATTCTCCAAAGCACCTGAAAGCAGGACAAGAAGCAATGGATGGAAACTGGTCAAGGAGAGAAGCAACCTAGAACTAAGGAGAAACTTCCTGACAGTTAGAACAATTAACCAGTGGAACAACCTGCCTCCAGAAGTGGTGAATGCTCCAAAACTGGAAGTTTTTAAGAAGAGACTGGACAGCCATTTGTCTGAAATGGTATAGGGTTTCCTGCCTTAGCAGGGGGTTGGACTAGATGACCTCCAAGGTCCCTTCCAACTTCTTCTTCTTCTTCTTCTTCTTCTTCTTCTTCTTCTTCTTCTTCTTCTTCTTCTTCTTCTTCTTCTTCTTCTTCTTCATCATCATCATCATCATCATCATCATCATCATCATTATTATTATTATTATTATTATTATTATTATTATTATTATTATTATTATTATTATTATTATTATTATTATCTGTAATAGGACATTTTCATTTCATTTCATTTCATTTCATTTATTATATTTGTATACCGCCCTTCTCCCGAAGGACTCAGGGCGGTGAACAGGGCACATAAAAAATACAGAATACAAAAATTAAAAAAGAATTAAATAAGAGCCCGAGCTAAAAACAGTAGAATAATATTAAAAAACCCCAATAAAAACCCCAGCACATCCCCCATCAGGCCAGGCCGGCTTGCTCAAATAGGTAGGTCTTCAGACCGCATCGGAAGGAGCGAAGGTCAGGTGCCATCCGGAGCTCAACCGGCAGCTGATTCCATAAAGCTGGGGCGCCCACAGAGAAGGCCCTCCCCCTGGGGGCCACCAGCCAACATTCTCTGACCGGTGGCACCCTGAGGAGGCCCTCTCTGTGGGAACGCACAGGGCGGAGGGAACTTGACGCCGGCAGCAGGTGATCCCCGAGGTACTCCGGACCCATGCCATGTAGGGCCTTGAAAACCATTACCAAAACCTTGAACCTCACCCGGAAGACAACTGGTAGCCAATGCAGCTCGCGGAGCAAAGGTGTACCGGGAGTACCGGGAGTACCGGGAAACTCCCAAGACAACTCTCGCGGCTGCATTCTGTACCAGCTGGAGCCTCCGAGTGGTCTTCAAGGGAAGCCCCATGTAGAGAGCGTTGCAGTAGTCCAGACGAGAGGTCACGAGTGCATGAGTGACCGTACACAGGGCATCCCAGTCTAGATAGGGCCGCAACTGGCGCACCAGGCGAACCTGGGCGAAAGCCCCCTTAGTCACAGCCACTATATGATCTTCCAGAGTAAGCCGTGAATCTAGGAGGACTCCCAAGTTGCGAGCCCTATCTACGGGGGGTAAAAACTCACCCCCCATGGAAAGAGGTGGAATATTCTGAATATCCCGGGATGCCGGTATGCACAGCCACTCAGTCTTGTCGGGGTTGAGTTGAAGTCTGTTCCTCCCCATCCAGACCCGAACCGCCTCCAGGCAACGGGACATCACGTCGAGGGCATCACTGGGGTGGTTTGGGGTCGAAATGAAAAGCTGGGTATCATCAGCATACTGATGATACCCAACTCCAAAACCACGAATGATCTCACCCAGCGGTCTCATATAGATGTTGAACAGGAGAGGCGAGAGGACCGACCCCTGAGGAACTCCACAAACCAGAGACCTCGGGGTCGACCTCTGCCCCCCTGCCAACACCGACTGTGAACGTCCCAGGAGATAGGAGGAGAACCACTGAAGAACTGTGCCTCCCACTCCCAATCCCCTGAGACGCCGCAGCAGGATACCATGGTCGATGGTATCGAAAGCCGCTGAGAGGTCTAATAGGACTAGGACAGAGGAATATCCCCTGTCCCGGGCCCTCCAGAGATCATTCACCAGAGCGACCAATGCCGTCTCCGTGCTGTACCCGGGCCTGAAACCTGATTGGCACGGGTCTAGATAATCCACTTCATCCAGGACCAGAGGGAGCTCATGCGCCACCACACTCTCAACAACCTTCGCAAGAAAGCGAAGGTTGGAGACCGGACGAAAGTTATTTAACACAGCTGGGTCCAAGGCAGGCTTCTTGAGGAGAGGTCTCACCACCGCCTCCTTCAAGACGGCAGGGAAACTACCCTCACTCAAAGAGGCAGATATAACCGCCTGGAACCAGCCTCATGTCCCCTCCCGAGCTGCATAAACCAGCCAGGAAGGGCACGGGTCCAATAAACATGTGGTGGAGCTCAACCTCCCCATAATCCTGTCCACTTCCTCAGGGGTCACAGAATCAAACTCCTCCCAGATAACATTGACAAGACCGCCCGTGTCCTGATCGTCAGACTCCACCCAGCTGGGGTCCAGACCGGTCCGAATCTGAGTGATTTTATCCGACAGATGTTGACCAAACTCCTCAGCACGACCCTGCAAGGGTTCCTCCCTCACCTCCTGATTAAGGAGGGAGCGGGTCACCCTAAACAGGGCGGCCGGGCGGTTATCTGCAGACACGATAAGGGCGGAGAAGTAATTAGACCTTGCCGCCCTTATCGCTGCGAGATAAGACCTAATGTGGGTTCTTAGTCACAATCGGTTGGATTCGGATCGGCTGGACCTCCAACAGCTCTCTAGGCCCCGTCTCCGACGCTTCATCTCCCGAAGCTCCGCGGAGAACCATGGAGCTCGCTGGGATCTGCACCGGGTCAGGGGCCACAAGGGTACAACTCGGTCAAGTGCCTCCGTGGCTGCCCTTTCCCAGGCTTCCACTAAGGCATCAGCTGAGCTGTGAGCAACGGAGGCAGGTGGGGACCCCAGCGCTGCCTGGAACCTATCAGGATCCATTAAGCGTCTGGGGCGGTACCATCTAGTTGGCTCCACACACCCACAGCGGGGGGTGGCAAAATGGAAGACCAGCCGCAGGAGATGATGATCGGTCCATGACAGGGGCATAACAATTGGGGAGCCCCCACCAAGATCATCTAACCACCGTCCAGATAAAAAAACCAAGTCAAGGGTCTGGCCTCCCACATGAGTCGGTCCATAAATTACTTGCGTCAGGTCCATGGCCGTCATGGAAGCCATGAACTCCCGAGCTAACTCAGATGATCCTCCCAGGGATGGTAGATTGAAGTCACCCAAAACTATAAGTTTGGGGAACTCAATCACCAGCCCCGAGAGGATGTCGAGAAGCTCAGGCAGGGCTGCTGCTGCATGACTAGGTGAAAGGTACACCAGCAGCAAGCCCAACTGCGCCCCAGGACCACATCTCAGAAAGAGAGACTCACACCCGACTATCTGGGGAACGGTGGTCTCCCGCGGACACAAGGTCTCCCTCATGACTACCGCCACTCCCCCGCCCCTACCCTGAGCCCGAGGCCGGTGTAGCACCCGTAAACCTGGAGGGCAAAGATCAACCAGAGGAATGCCACCCTCTGGGCCCAACCAAGTCTCCGTGATGCAAGCCAGGTCCGCATGCTCACCCTCGACCAGATCCCAGATAAGAGGAGCCTTATTAACAACGGACCTGGCGTTCAAGTACACCAACCGGAGCTCAGGTGGCTGCACATCGTCGCTCCCGGGACCATGAGCTGTAGTTTTGATATCCCCTTGTACATAAGGACACAGTCTCTGCTCATATGGGATTTTTTTTTTATATCCAAGGCTGCTATGGGAATTACTGAATTACTATACTAAACCCTAACCTTATAAATACTATTGCATCCTGACTATCCATATTAGCAATTACAGCAGTGACTGGAATAAAACACCCATAGCACTATAAATAATTCTATTGCCATGTTAGATTTTCTAATTAACTTTGAGCTTTTTTCTTCTTTTCTTGTGTTTTGCAAATAAATAACATTTTATAAAGTGAGAAAATCATGTTAATCCTGTTGAACACCGCTTTTCTTTTATGATGTGGCTGGATAATGGATGACCATTGCACATTTTGCACAAATATTTAAGCTTCCTTCATTGCTCATGCAAGGCAGTTGAGAAATTCCAGTCCAGCTGGGATGCTAAAGTTAACATCAACGTGCTCATTTTAGACTAATATTCCCAAATTAAGTACCCAATGGCTTTAGTATTTGGCTTGTTTAGCACTTTTAATTTCCCTCAAAGTAAGTTATTGATTGCTGAGTGGATTGCATGGGAATTGAGCTGTCAATGTTCTAATGTTATCTTCAGAGAAAAGCCCATTTCTGGCCTGAAAGAGGCAATGGGTACAAAGGCAGGAAATTAGAAGGAGGGAAAATATTCTGAAAAATGTAGAACAGGAAACAGTAAGAATCTTCCCTATTGTAAACGTAATGTGTAACAATAACTTGCAAGCACCATTAATTAGATTAGCTGCCCTTTCTCCCTTTTCTTGTCCACATAAACTAGTTAGAATCCTCACTCCAGTATAGACCGACCAGTTAAAGGACCATCTGTGGAATTCTTGGTGGTCTCTAAGCTTGAGGGTTTCTTTCCTTGCAGACATTTCATGACCTAACTAGGTAACAGCATCAGTGCCAGAAGGGGCTGGGGTTTGCTCTCTGTTTATGTACAAGTGGCTTGCCCTGTCAGTGTTCACTTATTTATTTACTCAGTTTCTCTAGCCACCCATCCCAGTCAATGAGTTTGGGTGGCTTACAATTTAGAAATTGTTAGCAGGAGCATCCTTATGTTTCCTTGATTAGGCTGTTGTTTGATTGTCTGGTAGTTCCTTGATTGGAGTATTGTTTGCTGCTTGATTGTTGGTCTGTTACTAATCCTGATGTTAATGCCTGCTTTTTCTGAGTGTTGATTGCTGGCAAGGAGGTGTTTTGATTTTTTTTTTGTCTCTAAGAAAAGAAATACCCCAATTTACCTGGGAGTCTATGATGCCAAGATGTGGCATTATAAGCTGTAATGACAGGTCTACGTATGACAATCCAATTGGGAATATAGCTCCAACTATTGCTACTCTTGCCTATGCACAGGAATCTTCTCAGCTAACAGCACCTACTTGGAATTAGATAAGGGCACAGAATTCAAGGGAGTTGGACTTAGATCATTTGTGGCTACCGAAGGATTCTAGGTTGATACCTCTTTTGACTCCGCCACCAGGTTCTGCCAGTCCTTCTCTTACACTCATCAAAATAAAACTAACTCTACAGAGTGTTTTTCTGCAACTAGATACATCACTGATTTCCAGGAGAGTCTGTGACCCACCTAAAATGGGGAAAGGCTTGGATCATGTGGTTGTGGCTGCCATATTGACTGTTCCAACCTCCCTTGTAGACACCCCAATCTTCTTAAATGAAAAGTTCCAGTGTACACCAACCTTGTATCACATCTTCCCATTTTGTTCCAATAACATTGGATTTCTCCCTGAAGTATAATAGCATGAAGCAAAGAATACCAGAGAGAGGGTTCTTTTTTAAAAATATATTTCTTTCCGGGTGGAGGGGAATTAATCAATGATGTGAGTTTTGTAGTAAGAAAAAAAGACAAGAAGCTTTAAGGAAGGAGGGCACTGGAGACTGGGGAATACTGGTGATAAAGCTTCACAAATCATTCAAGGTGTATTTCTTTGCCAGCCTGTTATTCCTGAGAGTCCTTAACCAACTTTGAGAGTTTAAAGATAATTTTCTTCCAATTGCTCAAGCTCATTCTGACCTCCTGTGTCAGTGATGGTGAACCTTTTAGAGACCGAGTGCCCAAACTGCAACCCAAAACCCACTTATGTATCATCGGGTGCCAGGTCCATTGGGTGGGTGTGGCCAATTGGGGGAATGGCCCATTGGGTGGGCGTAGCTGTGGTGGTAACGGCAGACTGGGTGGGACTAAAAAGTTCAATCAATCAATTCCAACTTTGCAAGATCTTTTTTTTCCGTGAGAAGTTGAAATTGATTGATTGATTGAACCTGTTTGGGTTTTTTTGCACACGGCGGCGGAGGCCTAAAGCAAAAAGGGTTTATAAAACCCAGCTGAAGGCCTAGGACTGGGGCGATGGCACTTATGCCCACAGAGAGGGCTCTGCATGCCACCTGTGCCACACGTGCCATAGGTTCGCCACCACAGTCCTGTGTCATTATTTTGCCACTTGAGAATGGATTATTTCACTCAGTTAGAGGGGAAGAAAGTGGGTTCGTGCTGCCTTTCTCTCTGTTCTTGGATGTTTTTCAGGATGGTGGATATTTAGAGAATTGTGAAGAGAGCTTAGCTATGGAGCTCCCTCTCAAGTCTTGACCATCCCACTAATGAACTTGGCCACTGTATGTAACATCCAGAAGTGATAGAAACTTGCCTTCATCTTTAACAATGGCTGAATTACACAATGAGAGAACTTCAGAAAGTCCTTAGGAGAAGATCTTTGTTACAACCTACAGCATGCCAATGGTGGACACCTTGGATATCAAGCTAGCAAGAAAATGAATCCAGAGCTAATGTGCCTTTAAATGTAAAAAGATCCATTTGGCTAATTAGCTTTATTGCTCACAAATTAGGAGCACTGAGATTTAGGTCCTACCAACACTGAGCTGAGGTCAAGCTCCCCCATATGATTGGCACAATGATTATTCTAATTGTGTTATTACTTTTAATTGTGATGAGGGCTTCCAAGGCAATCATAAATAAGAGAAGTCATGGATGGACAAGCTTATCTCTGGCCCTGCCTCCCCTCATATTACACTGAAAGGGGCTTCAACAGCATCTGAGAAACTTCATGGATACAAAGTGAGTTTCCAAAGTACGACTTAAACTGAAATATTGCAAAGACAAGGGTGGTGGGGGCATAGGAGTCCTAAGAAATGAGAATATTAATATTCTCATTAACAGTCTTCCTAATTTACTGCAGTGTTCTGATTAATGGCCAGCCCAATTCCTCATGGATGATCTGTTTCAGACTGAGCACACACACATATCAGCTTCATGTTCAAATGGTTTACCGAGAAGTAGCAAGACAGTCACACCTTAAGGTGAGCAGAGGCATCTGTGCAAGCATGCTTTGCCCCAGAAACCTATACAGGAGAGCAACAACATGCCTGAGAGAGAGATTTTAGTCCAGAATCAAAACCAAGCACAATTTCAGAAATGCAAGCGTAATTCACAATGGAATCCTTGGTGCTCTCTGAGCTTAGTTGTTTGTAGATGTTTCATTGCCCAGCTAGGTAATAACATCAGCGCTAGTGAGTGTGAGGATTGTTCCCTGTTTACATACAATACCTTGACCTGCCAACATTGGTAGAATTGTAGTTTTCTCACTAGTAGTTCTTTGAGGACCAGCAGAAAACAATGCCCTAATTAATGTACAACTAAGGGGGAAAACCATACCCATACCAACATTGGCAGGACAAGTGACTGTATACAAACAGAGAGTAAATCCCACACTCACTAGTACTGATAATGTTACCTGGTTGGGTAATGAAATGCCTGCAAGAAAACTACCAAGCTCAGAGAGCACCAAGGACCCCATATTCTGGAACCGTGAACTGAGATAGCATAAACTCCACAAAAATGTTTTTAAACAAATATTTATTGTCCAGGAATTCTAAGCAGAGACTTATTTTGCAGTAGATACATCTGGTCATATTCATATCTTTCCATTCTCACAGGTAAAAAGGAATAATTCCCCATCTCAGCTAGGCATGGTTATATATGCCAATTGATGCGTGCATGATGCTTGATTAAACAAAGGGTTTTACAACCTGGGCATGTAGCCAGGACATCCTGTAATAAACTTTGAAGCCCCTCCCACTGACTAGATATAGGGCTGATCAGCAATTAGACTACATTTCCCAGAGGCCCTCTCTTAAGGAGACAGTGTTTAACCCTTTAAATGCTAAATGCTCTAACTTACAGTTCTTTTAAGGATACAGCTTTTAACCCTTTAAATGCTCTAACACAGTTCTTAATTCCTAAGCTAACTATATAATGGACCAGATGACTATATACTGGTCCAGCACACCCCACAGTTGAACCCTGGGCTTCAGGTGTTGTCTTCTATTGATAATCCACAATGGGAGAGGACTTGAAGTCCCTGATAGGTCCACATACAGTGTTTCCTCACCACTAGACTCCTCCATATTGTCTTCCTGCTGATTGCATCTAGCTTTGATTTTTCCTGTTGAACCTGATCAGAATAAAATACAATAAAAATGTGGCCTCTTCTGACTTGAGGGTTACTTTTGGTCAAGAGTAAGCAAACTGAAATTCCAGAGCAGGAAGCGAAATCTTAAAACTCAGTATGACAGCCCCAGGAATCTCCCACCATTGCTCTTAAACTGCAATGTTAAATATGTAGGGGGCAGGGATTATTCAGTACACAGAGCATAATTATAGGAATTGCATTTCATTAATGGAATTTTAGTATTCATTAAATACAAATTAAAAGAGATTAGTTTTCATCCTGGTCCTATCTACTTGTTGGAGGGTGATTCCTCAACGAAGATGCCTCAAAGATGAGGGGGGAGGGGCTGTTTCAGTCTGAAAAGGGCTTGTGTGTACTTGCATAAAGGATGGGTTCCCCAGAATCCATGGCCCCCTAACAGCTGACCTCTCTGAGCCAGTTTACTCTAGTGATAAAGGCAACAAGCTACAAACCAAGAGACATGAGTTCTAATCCTGTCTGACGAAGGAAAGCCAGCTGGGTGAATTTGGGCCAATCATTAGGAGACAGCAGGCTCTAATCCCGCTTTAGGAATGAAAGTTGGCTGGGTGAATTTGGGCCAGTTATTCTCTCTCAGCCCAACTCACCTCACAGGTTTTTTGTAGGGAAAATAGGAGGAGGAAGGAGAGATATACATATAGATATTCTATCATCTGACAAGTACCCTAGTAGAACAAGACAAAAAAAGTCAATCAATCAATCAGAATATAGCTGAAAGGGACCTTGGAGGTCTTCTAGTCCAGCCCCCTGCTCAATCAGGCAACCCTACACCATTTGAGATAAGTGCCTGTCCAGTCTTTTCTTAAAAACCTCCAGTGATGAGGCACCTTTCATCTTCTTCCAGTTTTCTTTCACAGCATTTATTTGTTGGATTTCTCTCCTACCATAATCAAACACTAGCAAACATTAAGGCAGCCATCACCAAGAACAATCTCTCCCTAGTTTTTCCCAACATCATAACCACGAGGCCAAAATTGAGGAGATATCCATCATACTTGCTTTTTTGGGTGTTCATGTGTGTTTGTTTGTGCATAGACACACACACACATACACACAGAGACACAAACTCTTCCCCCCTGCAGCTCTTTAATCTCTGCAAGTGAAAATCCCCTAGCTATCATTAAAATCAAAGTCGTCATTTTGTTTGTGTCTCCGATTTTGCTCTCATTTGCCTCTCTACCTGCTTGCACAATCCGCCTCACCACTTATTCTTCTCCAACCGAGAAGAGCAAACAGGTTGCGGGGGGGGGGGTGAACAAATGGGGAGGGGGTTCCTGTTTCCCCAGGCTTCTGATAGTGGGACAAACATCTGGCTATATTTTTAAAAATGAGCTGCTCGTAATTGGAAGCTCTGCCGTCCAAGTGAACACCCGCTACACTTGCTAATTAGGACTTTGCTCCATAATAAGCCTGTTACTCTGGCTTCCTTGAGTGATGATGAACTGCTGACGCAGCGATGGAAGCACACCTCACCCCACAGATGCAGCGAGAGAGGCTCTTGGCCCCAGCTATTGGGGGAAGACAACATATGATGAGAGGAATGGGGGAACAGCTTGCTTGAATTACGAAGCAGCCATTGAAACTGGGGACCCATGCTAAGCTGCTCAAAGTAGAGAGAACTTGTCATGAAATGCAAAAAAAGAAGAAGAAAAGATGGATTTCCTTCTCCAGAAATGACACCCATGCATGTCCAGTGACACCAGCAACCCTCAGGTCCCCACAACGTGGAGGGAAAATGCACCCCAAATGGGACACAATTGTCTTTGCAATGTAGGACATCTGTGTCCTTGCTTATGCATTTTCCAATATGCAACATATTCGTTGTGGAGGAGAATAAAGCACATATACTCACCTGTTTGTAAATATTCCTAGCTAACCATATGGCCACCTAATGAGAAGGAAGGACTCACTGGAGAAGAGCCTAATGCTGGGAAAGATTGAGGGCAATAGAAGAAGGGGACGACAGAGAATGAGGTGGCTGGATGGAGTCACTGAAGCAGTAGGCGTGAGCTTAAATGGACTCCAGAAGTTGGCAGAGGACAGGAAGGCCTGGAGGAATGTTGTCCATAGGGTCACGATGGGTCGGACACGACTTCGCAGCTAACAACAACAAACCATATGGAGCAATCCTAGGTTGCATTAACAGAATGATAGAATCAAGGTCACGTGAAGTATTAATACCACTGTATAAAGGCTTAGTAAGACCACACTTAGAATACTGCATTTTGATCACCATATTGTAAAAAAGATGTAGAAATTCTGGAAACAGTTCAGAAAAGAGCAACAAAGATGTTATGGGGATGGAGGCTAAACATATGAAGCAATTGGGTATGTCTAGTTTAATGAAAAAAAGGACTAGGGGTGACATGATAGCAGTCTTCCAATATTTGAGAGGCTCCTACAAAGATGGACAGGGGATCAAACTATTCTCCAAAGCACCAGAAGGCAGGACAAGAAGCAATGGATGGAAACTAACCAAGGAGAGAAGCAACCTAGAACTAAGGAGAAATTTCCTAACAGTGAGAACAATTAACCAGTGGAACAGCTTGCCTTCAGAAGTTGTGAGTGTTTCATAACTGGAGACTTTTAAGAAGAGACTGGACAGCCACTTGTCTGGAATGGTATAAAGATTCTTATCTTGAGCAGGGGGTTGGGCTAGAAGACCTCCAAAGTTCCTTCCAACTCTGTTATTCTATTAATTTGGTAACAGCACATTGCAAGCCTCTAATAAATTGTTCTACATTTTTTGGTGCAATATGGAAACATCCAACTTTCTCTTCATCCCGTCCCATTACAATGTCCACTCTCATCATCGGATCCAGTGAAAAGAAATAACAATTCCAGCTGACTCTGGTTCTGCTAAGGAAAGGTTTGCCTTATTGGTTGTTGTCATTTAGTATAGTCTTTGTTTGCTTTATATGCTTCCCCAATAAATTAAACAATTCTGGAAAAGGATTTTTCTTTTGCATCATTTAGCCTGCACATTGTATTCATTGTAAGCAAGGGTCAGGAAAAGCTGAAATAACATCCTGTTGATTACTGAAACTAGATCAAATCTTTCTGGAAAGATTTCAAAAATGCCTGTTTGCTATTGATGATTGTAGAAATTTTCCCTTAAAGCAATGAATGAAAGCTAATAAAAATTTCTAGGAAATGGAATTCTATGTATTTGAATCAAGGCTATCTTCTGCAAGATGCTTCTATACAAGGAGATAAGATAGTTCTAGATTTATGAGGTCTGTTTATCATACTATTTGGCTTCATATTCTAGCTGATTTTTGTAAGGTACTCACAGTTTATGTTATGGCAAAGCCAGTGGCAGAACCTTGTTAGCTTGGGTTGATCTCCTTAAAATCTAACAAGGGTTGATCTTCAGTTGGACCTGAATAGGAAACCAGACATTCAAGAGCTAAAAAGTAGACTGGAAAGTTCAAGAACATCTTGGAGGAAAATTAGAATAGAATAGAATAGAATAGAATAGAATAGAATAGAATAGAATAGAATAGAATAGAATAGAATAGAATAGAATAGAATAGAATAGAATAGAATAGAATAGAATAGAATAAGAGAATCTTTGTTGATTTAGTCTTTTGACCATGTCAGAAATATAAATTTTATACAAATATATAGGAAACAATAGGACATGTTTATAGTAAGTCATCACCCCTGCAGTTAACCCCAGTATGATCTAAATAGTCTATTCTCTAAAAAATGGCCTTTGAAATAAAGAGTGAGGCCTTGCTATTGATTTGCAGGTTTGTTTCTGCAAAATATAATACAGTTTCTCCAGGGTGCCCCAATATTTTTGAATTTTTAAATAGGAATCTAAATAAGCAACCCTTTCTGCAGACTACAGCTTGCAGTCATGAAGAATGTGTACAGTGTTTTCAGTTGCAGGTGTTTCACAAATACACAATCTTTCTTCAAATGAAACTCTATGAAATCTCCTATGTCTTACCATAAAGTGGTTTAGTTTTAAGAAATCCAGCCACCCAGCCATTTTCCATGGGAGTGACCCAGCCCATGAGCAATTGACCAATCCGGCTAAGTGATTCACAGAGATCTTAACTTATCTAATAGTCACTTAAGCTCAAACCTGGGATATTTGCAGGACCGTCTGCTGCCAGGAACGACTTCCCATCGCCCGGTGCGCTCATACAGGGAGGGCCTCCTCAGGGTGCCGTCGGCTAGACAATGTCAGCTGGCGACCACCAGGGGGAGGGCCTTCTCTGTGGGAGTGCCTGCCCTGTGGAATCAGCTTCCGCTTGAGCTCCGGATGGCCCCGAATCTCCCATCCTTTCATCACGACCTCAAAACATTTCTTTTCCAGCAGGCTGACCTGGACTGATGATAGGGGTTTTTAAAAAGAAAATGTTTTTAATATGTTATCACTGGGGCTTGTTAGTTTAATCTTTTTAAAAAAACTTTTGTATTATTGTGTTTTATTGTTGTTAGCCGCCCTGAGTCCTTCGGGAGATAGGGCGGCATATGTCCCAATAATAAATAAATAAATAAATAAATAAATAAATAAATAAATAAACAAATAAACAAATAAACAAACCATCACAATCCCACATCCCATACTGAACATTTCTAGCATAGCTGGTGCATAGGCATGCAAGAGATAGGCATGTAGTATTGATGGAGATAATAATGCTATATGGGAAAGTTTCTGGATTTAAGATCAATATACAAAAAACTAAATTATTGTCTAAAAATATGACAGTATCACAAAAGGCTGTTTTAGAAGAATTAACGGGATTTGAAATAGTTAAAAGGATTAAATATTTGGGGATATATCTGTCAGCCTCAAATATAAAATAATTATGAAATGTTATGGGGAAAAATACAAAAAGAATTAGATAGTTGGAAGAAATTACAATTATCTTTATTGGGAAGAATTGCGGCAGTGAAAATGAATGTTTTGCCAAAATTTTTATTTTTATTTCAAATGATACCTATACTTAAAAAGGATTTAAATTTGGAGGAATGGCAAAAAGGAATTAATAAATTTGTTTGGGCAGGGAAAAAACCACGAGTTAAATTTAAGATAATGCAAGATACACGTGAAAGAGGTGGGCTCAAAATGCCGAATTTTAAATTATATTATGAGGCTCCTGCTTTGTCAGCGATAAGTGCCTGGTTTAATTTAACACAAGGGAGATTATTAAATCTTGAGGGACACGATTTGTTATTTGGTTGGCATGCATATTTATTGTATGATAAGAAGGTGGATAATGTGTTTAAGATACATATTTTAAGGTATGCTCTGTTGCGAGTTTGGAAAAAGTATAGACATAAGTTAAACCACAAGATACCCATTTGGGCAATACCTAAACACGCAATAGAAAATATAAATGTGAGATTTAAACATGATGAGACTACATATAAGGAAATTTTAAGTTTAGAAAGGAATGTATGGCAATTAAAGCCATATAATATTTTAAAAGAAGAAAAGATTGTACAAACTTGGTTCCAGTATGGGCAATTACAGGCAAGATGGAAAGAGGACCAGAAAGTTGGCTTTTCGATGATTGATGAAAATTTGGTAAAACAAATTAGAGATCAAGGTCAAGCACATAATAAAAAGGATATATAATGCATTGATAGAAATTGATTCAGAAACGGAACTTGTTAAAGACTGTATGATAAAGTGGGCTCAGAATTTTCAAGAAGTTATAACAATGGATACTTGGGAAAAGATCTGGGTTAGAAATGTAAAATTTACACAGGCCCAAAACTTAAGAGAGAATTTTTATAAAATGTTTTATAGGTGGCACTTAGACCCTAAAAAATTAGCAAGTATGTATCCGAACTGCCAGCCCAAATGTTGGAGGTGTGGTTGTGAGGATGCAACGTATTTTCATATATGGTGGACTTGTAAAAAAGTTAAAGCTTTTTGGATTAAAATTTGGTGGAATATGCAAAAGATATTTAAGAAAAGGATAAAGTTTTCTCCGCAATTGTTTTTATTGGGTATTATTACAGATACTACTGTTATAGATATTAAGTTGATGTTAAATTTAATTATGGCAGCGAGGCTTTTAGTAGTGCAATATTGGAAGAAGGAAGAACTGCCGACTATAGAAGAGTGGACTTTAAAAGTTTCTAACTTGGCGGAAATGGCGAAGATTTCAGCGTACTTGAAAGATCAATCGCAACAGAGATACATTGTGGAATGGAGGAGATGGATTGATTATATCCAGAACAAATATGGGACTAAAAAGTTTCATTTAGCATTTGAATAAGTAGTGGATCTATATGATGTATAACTAGTTAGTAGTTATTTTATTATTATTTTGACGATGGAGAGTTAAAGTGCGATAGAATTTAATGTTTTATTGTTGTTAGCATATTTTAGATTATGTTTGTTTGTATTTTTATACCTTGTATTCAGCTCTGGGAAGTCGCGGAGGGGGAGGGGAGGGTAGGGGGGGTTGGGGAGGGGGGGGAGGAGGGTTTTTTTTCTTTGTATTCAAAAATGTATTTTAAAACTTTTCAATTAAAAAAAAGAGATCCAAATTTGGAATTAGATGTGATTTTTTTTTACAAGCCTGTCGTAGAAACCAATAATTTGGATTTGCAATCTTTATTTGTAAGGGGAAATGGGATAATGGTTGGAAAGAGGTTTTTGGATGTCTGTCAAATTTCAACACAAATGTTGAAATGCTTCTGAGGAAATAATCTAAATGAAATTTAGAGACTCCAACTCATTGAGCTGTTGAGTGACACCAGCTGCATTAATCTTTCAGTGCTCACATTTGAATTCCAGGATATTTTTGAGGACTTCACATTAAAGACTTTCGGTTAGTTGCCATTAAGGGGATAGTCACTTTTAAGTCTCGTATTTTTATCCCACAGAGGTGAAATCACTTTCTGGACCTTGGGAATGGTGGGAAATGTGTTCTGATCCATATTCCCAAGTCAACCAATCTAATACATCTTTCCCTGGTGAGCAAGTACCCCCTCCTCCTCCCCACCATTTTTGATTGCCCACTACCCATTGTTTCATGATGCAGATTGCAACTCTAAAACTTTCTATTCAAAATTGCACATGCTAGAAAATCATAGAGCATGTAATCAAAGGAAGGGATCCTACAAGTTATGGATTCCAAGTCCATGCTGTTGAAATCCACTACTCCAACATCCTCAGCAGATTGGACATTCAAGCCTCTAACTATAGCCACCATAACTACTATCTAGCACTGTCAGGCCTGGCCCAGCCTTTCCCCCTAGGACAGAAAAACTCACTGCATTTGGTTGAACTAATGTGGGTGCAGCAAAAGAAAGGCTAGATCCAAGGTGCCTGCACAAACTGTTACAATTTTTTCCTCTTCTCCCTGGACCTCCCTCCTTGATCAGTCCGTCTCTGTCCAATGGCATGGCATGTAGATGTTTTGGGAACAGTCCAGAAGTTCGATGTCATTTGGTGCAGTTCACATTCCTTTCCCAGACTAGGCATCCTTGAAGACTTGATTAGGCTGGTTCTCACACCTCTGGTTTCTGTCAAGGCTGTCACACACACCCTTCCCTCTCATCTCTACTCTCTACATGCCAATTGCCCCCTTCCTCCCCCTAATAACAATTTATGACAGGATGCCAGTAGAGCGCAAAGCTGAAGATGGCAGATCTGACAAGCACAGTATTAGTAGGAGTACCTGCGAAGGGAAGTCTACTTTCTTCCAAGCCAGTCTGACCCATTGTTAAATAGGTCTTACTGTTATGAAGTTCTTCCTGGTGCTTAACTGAAAAAATCTACTTCACTATTAGTTCACATTGTTTCTAGCTTTGTCTTCTGAAATAAATAAATAAATACTGCACAATACTCCCCTCTCATCTCTTACATGAGAACTCTTCAGGGTCTTGAAAACAGCCATCATGTCTTCCCATAGTCTTCTCTTACAGTATAAACACACCCCTCTAATAATTACCCCGTCAGTTTTTCTTTCTAGGTATCTTATTAGCTTGGTTGATCTCCATTGCACACACTGTTTTGTCAATATCCTCCCTTAAATGTTGGGAGTTTAAAGACATGTATCATTTGCAGACAAAATTTGTATGGGCCAGAGAAATAAATCAGGCTAAATGGGCATGCTTTCTGTTTTGTTTTGTTTTTAATCAAATTAATGAACAAATTGGATGACTGCAAATTTGAGAAAAAAATTTGGGCCATGGCCCAAAACAAAAAAAGCATTAAGCCTTATTAACATTTTTCATATTGAATTTCAATTCATCCACCTCCTTAAAACATGATTTGATTTAGCCTTATTTACCTGAAACTCGTGAGATCTAAGGAGAGAGCATGGACTCGTGGATTCATAACTTCTACCTCCACAACTTAAGCCAGAACTTTTTTCTCAAACAACTAACTTTCTATGGGCAAAGATTTGTTCTGTTTTGTTTTTCCACAGAAATATATACAGCTGGCAACTTGAAGTCTTATGTAACATTCTAAAGAAAGGTGACACGGTTGTCCATTGATCGGTGAAAAGGAAGTCTGGAAGCCAAGAAGAAGGAATTCTGGGGTAAAAATGTTTTAAGAGAGTTCAGAGGTGGACAAATGAGGAGGGGAAAAAGGAGTGCTGAATGAGGACACAAAAAGAAGACCATCTTTGAAGGTGCCAGGTGAGAACACAAAGGATAGATACCACTAAAATGCCTTTGCAATCATCAGGCCAGGCTACTGACAATGTCTGGGCATCCATCAAGACATTTCACTCTATTCTTGGAAGCTTTCTCATTTTTGTTAGTGGTGGAAGGTGACCAAGTGAACAAGGAAGGAAATTCATAGACTGGCTTTACATACGCTATTTTCCTGTCACAGATTATTAACTAAGCCACAACTGGTTGGGTTTCTGCAACACAATAAGCTGCATCCTCAGGGTTAAGTAACCACAGTGGATCCATTTCCACAGCATGCAGAATCTGCGAGCCTTCAAGGATTCTGCGGATCCTTGGCTATAGTGTATAGATAGATTCCTGATCGGTTCGATTTTTTCCCCTCTTCTTCTCCATTCTCTTAGATAAATGGTTGCATATGATTCTTTCATTAGCTGCCTTGCCAATTTCCTCCTCTTTTTCCACTAAAAACATTTAAGAACAAACCAATCTACGTATTTAACTGAGACATCCTTTTTTGTTTCCTAGATTGTTTTTCATGCAGCTTCTGCTTTCTTTTATTCCTGCATGGTTAACTCCTCTGTGCTCCAAAAGCTGTTAGTGTTTGCTGATTTCTTAGTAGCTAACTCTGACTTCTAGGTGGTCCTCAACTTATGGCCACAATTAAGCCCAATATTTCTGTTGCTAATTGAGACAGTTGTTAAGTGAGTTTTGCCCCATTTTACCACCTTTCTTGCCACTGCAGTTGTGAAGTTAGTAACCCAGTTGCTAAGTGAAGCTGCTTTCTCCATTGATTTTGCTTGTCAGAAGACACTGCCATCATCATAAATATGAATCAGTTGCCAAACATTTGAATTCATTTAAACCCTGCCTCCCCCCTTTTAATGTGCATCACAGATGCTGAGTGAATTGCATGGGGTGGGAATGGAATGTCAAGAATCCATCTGAAGACCCACACTAAGCAGGTGTTTGAACAGTCCAGGCACTTCCCATAACAAAAGGAGCATATGTGATTGGACAATGCAGTGGACTGAAGGGGACTGCCAAAAGGGTGATTCAAGTTTAATTGGGTGGACATTTTGTCAGGGCCCACTTCAAAACCTCATCCCAAGAAAGCAGGATTCCTGGAACAGTTTCATTCCAAAATGAACTTTTACTAGGAGAAGCTGATAGCAGGCATAATAGGCAGGTTCTGAGGGTTTCCCACTCAGATCAATAGGTTAAAAGAGTCCCCAGCAAACCCCACCCCAACAGTTCATCTGCTCAGTTTGAATAGGTCCATCCCCAGGTGTTAAGTCCGCTGTGGGAATGGAGCTGATAATGGGGTTCGTTCCCATGCTTGTGAAGCTGTTGCAGTGAGAGATAAGCCAGATGGCCGGAGGCACATTCCTTTCTCACCACAGGTTGACATCAAGGGAGAGACAGTTCAAAGAGTAAGTGTGTAGAAACAGCGGAAAGGATACATTGTAGCAAAGCAGAAAAACATCCCACAGAGTCTTCCCCCCTCCCCCTCAGAAGAATGGCAGAACCCTCAGAAAGGAATGGAAAGAATTGAAGTAGATTTCTCCCCCCCCCCCAGGAAAGAATGGATTCTGACACATTTGAGTGGGGAAATTCAGAGTTGGGTTTTCTTCTTTTGTGTCAATGTAGTATACTCAATAAAAGTGTTACTTTGGGGAAGAACAATGTCCCAGGAGTTCCTTTCTTGGATTCGCTAGCTGGACATCTGACTGTGGGGCTTCTTGGCGGTTTTGATCAAGGCCTTCTTCTCCCCATCATCATCCATTCAGTTGTCTCTTTCATTGAGGTCAATCAGCCTCATTGAGTGACTGAGTGGGTGAGTGAGAAGACATGCCTGTGGTTGACTTAAGCAAGACATGTGAAGGATGAATCAGATGGCTAGAACATATTGAGAGTAGATCTGAGAGGGAGGAGCAGCCTGAAGCCATACAGGTGGTTTCATGACCAAGGAAGGACTAGAACTCACTATCTCCCAATTTATAGGCCAACAACTTTATTACTGCACCAAACTGGCTTTATTTGAGATCTGATCTGAGTTCTATATTTGATGAACAAGTCAACATACTTTATCTGGAATTATCTCATGTAGTAAATTTACCTGGATGGCTTTATGCCTAAGGGGGACTGGAATTCACAATCTGCTGGTCTGTAGACCCCAGCATGTTCACTATTACACCAAACTGGCTCTAGCTGAGATCTGATCTGAGGTCTCTCTTTGATGAACAACCTAACATACTTTATCTGGGATTATATAATGTGGTAAAAGTTCAACCTTGATTTCAACCATGTACTGAGCCATGTCTTCTACCTATGAACTGCAATGACTTTTTCTTCATCCTCTGTGATACTTTTGATCCCAGAAAGTGCTCGGCCAGGTGTCTTTTCCAATGCATGGAATAAACGCAATCTTTTCTTGTTGTTTATTGCTCACATTAGACAGTGATTGTGTCAACGCTGCTAACATCGAATGTTGTTGCTTGACAAGAGATGTTGTTGTTGTTAGTTGCGAAGTCGTGTCCGACCCATCGCGACCCTATGGAAAATGTTCCTCCAGGCCTTCCTGTCCTCTACCATCTTCTGGAGTCCATTTAAGCTCACGCCTACTGCTTCAGTGACTCCATCCAGCCACCTCATTCTCTGTCGTCCCCTTCTTCTATTGCCCTCAATCTTTCCCAGCATTAGGCTCTTCTCCAGTGAGTCCTTCCTTCTCATTAGGTGGCCAAAGTATTTGAGTTTTAGCTTCAGGATCTGGCCTTCTAAAGAGCAGTCAGGGTTGATCTCCTCTAGGACTGACCGGTTTGATCGCCTTGCAGTCCAAGGAACTCGCAGGAGTCTTTTCCAGCACCATAGTTCAAAGGCTTCAATTCTTTGGCACTCAGCCTTTCTTATGGTCCAGCTTTCACTGCCATACATTGCAACTGGGAAGACCATAGCCTTGACTATACGCACTTTTGTTGACAGGGTGATGTCTCTGCTTTTTTAGTGTGCTGTCTAGATTTGCCATGGCTTTCCTCCCAAGGAGCAAGCGTCTTTTCATTTCTTGGCTACAGTCCCCATCTGCAGTGATCTTGGAGCCCAGGAAAATAAAATCTGTCACTACCTCCATTTCTTCCCCATCTATTTGCCAGGAATTGAGAGGGCCAGATGCCATGATCTTGGTTTTCTTAATGTTTAGTTTCAACCCAAGTTTTGCACTCTCCTTCTTCACTCGCAACAAGAGGCTCTTTAGTTCCTCTTCACTTTCTGCCATTAGAGTGGTATCATCTGCATATCTTAGGTTGTTGATGTTTCTTCCAGCAATCTTAATTCCAACTTTTGATTCATCTAGCCCTGCCTTTCTCATGATGTGCTCTGCATATAAGTTAAATAGGCAAGGTGACAGTATACAGCCTTGCCGGACTCCTTTCCCAATTTTGAACCAATCAGTGGTTCCGTGTCCAGTTCTCACTGTTGCTTCTTGGCCCGCATATAGGTTTCTCAAGAGACAAATAAGATGGTCTGGTATGCCCATCTCTTTAAGGACTTGCCACAGTTTGTTATGATCCACACAATCAAAGGCTTTAGCATAGTCAATGAAGCAGAAGTAGATGTTTTTCTGGAACTCCCTAGCTTTCTCCATGATCCAGCGTATGTTAGCAATTTGATCTCTAGTTCCTCTGCCTCTTCGAAATCCTGCCTGTACTTCTGGTAGTTCTCAATCCACATACTGCTGGAGTCTAGCTTGTAGAATTTTAAGCATAACTTTACTAGCATGTGAAATGAGTGCAATGGTGCGATAGTTTGAACATTCTTTGGCACTGCCTTTCTTTGGAATTGGAATGTAAACTGATCTTTTCCAATCCTGTGGCCACTGTTGAGTTTTCCAAATTTGCTGGCAAATTGAGTGTAGCACTTTTACTGCATCGTCTTTTAAGATTTTGAATAGCTCAGCTGGAATACTGTCACCTCCACTAGTTTTGTTGTTGCTCAGTTTTTCTAAGGCCCACTTCACTTCACATTCTAGGATGTCTGGCTCGAGGTCAGTGACCACCTCATTGTGATTATCAGGGACGTTAAGCTCATTCTTGTATAGTTCTTCTGTGTAATTTTGCCACCTCTTCTTAATCTCTTCTGCCTCTGTTAGGTCCCTGCCATTTTGGTCCTTTATCATGCCAATTTTGGACTACTGTGATATTGAATGGTTTGCCTTGAATTCGAACTGAGATCATTCTGTCATTTTGAGGATTGTATCCCAGTATTGCTTTTCCTACTCTTTTATTGACTATGAAGGCTACTCCATTTCTTCTGAGGGATTCTTGCCTGCAGTAGTATACCTGATGGTCATCTGAATTAAATTCACCCATTCCTGTCCATTTTAGTTCGCTGATACCTAAGATGTCGATGTTTAGTCTTGTCATCTCTTGTTTGACCACGTCCAGCTTTCCTTGATTCATGGATCTTACATTCCAGGTTCCTATGGAGAAATTTTTTTTACAGCATCGGACTTTCCTTTCACCACCAGACATATCCACAGCTGAGCGTCCTTTCGGCTTTGGCCCAGTCGCTTCATTCTTTCTGGCGCTACTAGTACTCGCCCTCTGCTCTTCCCCAGTAGCATATTGGACGCCTTCCGACCTGAGGGGCTCATCTTCCAGCGTCATATCGTTTTGTGACAAGAGATGAAGAAATAGCTATTTCATATGTTAAACTTGTGTATTGCTTTAAGACATTTAGTTTAAGGTTGGGAGTGGGGACGAATAGGATTGCAAGGCCATCTCTAACTAAAGTAGATAAGACCTCGGTGGGTTTTCTAACAGAAGGGAAACTGATTCTTTAAATTAATTGGAGAATATGATTAATGACAAAATTAGAAAGGTGGAGAATTGTGTTTTAATATATTGTGCAAGGGGCAGAGATTTCAGATTCCAGCTTCCTTCGAGCAAGCATTTGCCGGTGTATTAGGCTAATAAAGGACTTTTAAGGTAAACAATGCCTCAGACTCACTTGAAAAGCCCATACGTCAAAAATCTGACATCAAGCTGGAATCCACACTACTTTTTAAAATTAGGGAGTCCCGACCTCCCTTCGCTGTCTCCAAGTTTGGGAGGCAGTCTGGCAAAGATTTGGGGAAGATCCCATAATGGAGGGAGTAAAATTGCCTTAAGCCAGCTCCCCAGCACCAGCAGCCACCCCAGTGGGGGAAGGGCCAGTGAAGAAGCCAGCAGGGAAAGAGTTTCAGCAATCCTCCCAGCTGGGAGCTAGACCCAAACAACCAGGAGAATTGGTCTGGTCAACAGAGTGGATTAAGCCCAGCAGAGACTCCAGGAGCCTCGGACCAGCCAGGCCAGCTGAGATTGAATTCTCGGGTGAGTGGAAAATCCTGTCTGCACATCAGACTACTTGCCAGACACAGACGTCCCCTGCCCAGCCCTCTAGACACATAGAGACAGAGGACCCCAGCCTGGGGCCTCTGCAGCAATGGGAGGTTGGGGAGTCACCACAAGTGAAAGGCCAACAACCTCTGAGCTTGCCCCAGCTAATAGAAGCCTTGCAACAGCTGGGGGTGGTGCAGAAGCCTGGAGATCAGGAGCTGGTGGAAGGACAACAGCAAGGGTGGCAGCAGCAGGACCCAAAAGTACAACCCCTGAATGTACAGCAGGACAAGTGGGGCCAGCAGCGGGGGGCCCTGGCAGCCATTAAATCAGCAACCAGAGTGGGGCCAGCAGCAACTGGAGACACAATAACAGCAGTGGGGGCCCTGACAGCCAGTGAATCAACAACCAGGAGGGGGCCAGCAGCACTGGGGGCCCCAGCAACCATTGATCCAACAACCAAGGGGGGGACAGCAGCACTGGGGGCCCCAACAGCCATTGAACCAACACTAGGGTGAGCCCAGCAGCAATGGGGGCCCCAGCAAGCAATGATGAGCCCACCTTTCAGAGCAACCTTTGATGGGGACCCAGAGAAACTGATTTTTTTCCTCAACCAAGTACACTCTCACTTGAATCGCTGGGGTCACTCTTACCCGGATCCAGGTGCAATGGTCGATGTGATTGCATCCAACCTAGAGGGAAAAGCATCTGAATGGTTGAACAATTTATATAACGAGCAGGCCCCTGAATTGGAGGACCCCCACTTTTTCTTCTTCCTGGGGCTGAGGGAAAGATTTGAGGACCCATCCATTGCCCTCAAAGTGGAAGAAGCAATCCATAACATAAAGCAAGCTGGCCGGCCTCTCCTAGAGTATGTGAGGGAGTTTCGAAAGGTAGCTGGTCAGATAAAGAGATGGCCTGAGCAATCAATAATTCATCTTTTTAAAGAAGAGTTAGACGACCACCTTTCTCAGGCATGTATCTACCGAGCTGTACCTGACCAGCTGCATGAATGGTACCAGGCAGTGGTGAAATTAGATGTCCAGCTCGCCCACTATAAAAAGCCTCCTGTTGTGATTCAGGGTCAGCCTGTGGGTTCGGCAGTTGGGTCGGATGACTCAGATGAGGGGGAGGAGGGGGGTGTTGAAGAACTTGCTGATGATGGCTTTGAGGCTCCGCAGAGCCCCCAGCCAGGCCCCTCCTACCTGGTGGAGACCCAGACCCAGCTGTGTGAGCCTGACAGTGTGGATGAAGATGACCCACAGCTGGCCCTGTTCAAGGACGCCCGACGCAGGAGGCAGTCAAGTAGGAGCAAGCAGAGGAAGGCTGTGGGACTTCTCGGAAGGAGGCAAAGAGAGGCCACGCCCTGAACTCTTTATAAAGGGAATGTTTGGGGGAGGGCTGGTTTGCTGAAAGCAACCGCTCCAATAGAGTTTCAAAGCTCTGGTATCTTGTTTCATGTTTTGTTTGTTGTTGTAATAAATTTGGCAGACGTATTCCAGCCTTTTGCCGTCTGTAAAGGGGTTGCCTTTTCTGCAAGGCCGGTAGCAGGCTGGTACAGAACAGTTTGCTTTCAGCCTCCCACCCCTTACTAATATTATGGAGCAGCTACGTGCGGAGAATGCCCAGCTCACCCAGCAACTCACTTTGCTGGCAGCTCAGGTGGCTCAACTGCAAGCTCAGGTTCATGCTGCACCCCCACCATCACCCCCACCCAGGAGAAAATGCCAAGTTGCAATGCCGGATAAATTTACAGGCACTCCAGAACTGTTTCCTGCTTTCCTGGGACAATGCCAGCTCTTTATCAGCGTGAGAGCAGCTGATTTCCCCACTGACCGGGATAAGATGGGGTTTGTGTTAAGCCTTCTTTCGGGTGATGCAGCTCGTTGGGGCACGCCTCTGCTGGCTCAACCTAGCCCATTGTTGGACAACTTTGTGGGGTTTTGTGATCATATGCGTCTGATGTATGAGGACCCTATTAAGACGCAGACTGCTACTCGACGTCTGAAAGCTCTGAGGCAGGGTCAACGCCCCCTACAGGGCTATATCAGTGATTTCCGGCTGCTTAGCCAGGATTCCGCCTGGAATGAGGCTGCGCTCGTGGATGCCTTCTGTTGTGACTCAGGGCCAGCCTGTGGTTTCGGCAGCCGGCTCAGACGTGTCGGATGACTCAGATGAGGGGGAGGAGGACCGTGTGGGAGACGAACCGGTTGATGATGGCGTGGAGGCTTGGCAGAGTTCCCAGCCGGGGCCCTCTTCTCAGCTGCGTGAGCCCGATAGTGCGGAAGATGATGACCCACAGCTGGCCCTGTTCAAGGACGCCCGACGCAGGAGGCAGTCGAGCAGGAACAAACAAAGAAAGAATGTGGGACTCCTCGGGAGGAGGCACAGGGAGACCACGCCCTGAGCTCTCTATAAAAGGAGTGTTTGGGGAGGGGCTGGTTGCTGAAAGCAACTTTTCCGCTTGAGAAGACAAGCTCTAGTGTTTTTGTTAACTGCGTAATTAAATCTTGGCAGAAGCCTTTTAGCCTTGGACGCTCTCCAGTCTCTTCTTTTTGAATAGGGGTTTGCTAGAAGAGGGCTGGTTCAGAACAGTTTGCTTTCAGCCACCCACCCCTTATTACTACGATGGAGCAGCTTCTTGCCGAGAATGCCCAGCTCACCCAGCAACTCACTTTGCTGGCAGCTCAGGTGGCACAACTGCAAGCTCAGGTACATGCTGCACCCCCACCCAGGAGGAAATGTCAGATAGCTATGCCGGATAAATTTGCTGGTAAACCAGAACTGTTTCCTGCCTTCCTGGGACAATGCCAGCTTTATATCAGCGTGAGAGCAGCTGATTTCCCCACTGACCGAGATAAGGTGGGATTCGTGTTGAGCCTTCTGTCGGGAGATGCAGCTCGTTGGGGCACGCCTCTGTTGGCACAGCCTAGCCCTTTGTTGGATAACTTTGGGGGGTTTTGTGACCATATGCGCCTCATGTACGAGGACCCGATTAAGGCGCAGACTGCCACCCGACGCCTGAAAGCTTTGAGGCAGGGTCAGCGCCCTCTACAGGCCTATATCAGCGATTTCCGGCTGCTTAGCCAGGATTCCGCCTGGAATGAGGCTGCGCTCGTGGATGCCTTTCAGGATGGCTTGTCAGAGGAGATGTTGGATGAGCTGGCCCGCGTGGACATTCCCTCAGACCTGAATGGGCTGATCCATCTTTGTCTGCGGATCGATGCCCGGCTGCAGCAGCGTAAGAGTCGCCGTGCCACCCCACAGACCCCTGCCGCCCCTGTTGTGCGTGAGCCCCCAGTCCAGAGGGAGGAGCCAATGGAGCTGGGTGCCGCCAGGTCCCGTCTATCGGTGACGGAAATGGACAGACGACGATCGGAGGGGTTGTGTTTTTACTGTGGGGACCCTGGACATTTGGCTGCTTCTTGCCCGAAGAAGCGTCAGCGGGCGTCAGTGACCAAGCCTGCCCCGAGAAAGTCCCCTGCTTTGCTATCGGGAAACGGCCCGAGCCCGATCTAGACGGTGTGAAAGATCGGGCGACCCACAACGACCACGCCGAGCGACGCCGTTCCGACGGTGCCTGTGAACCTCCACGGCATTTGATTCTGGAGGCACGACTGATCCTTCCTGGCAAGCCAGAGGGGATTCTGGTCCATGCCTTAATTGACTCTGGGGCTACCACTAACTTTATGGATTTGGCCTTTGTGGCCAAATGGGCTGTTCCCCAGTGTCCAGTGGATCCGCCCATGCTTGTGGAGACCATCGATGGTCGAGTGCTCCTGTCCGGGCCTATTACGGCCGCCACGCAACCCGTGTGTATGGCCATCAGTACCCATGTGGAGGCCATTCAGTTTTACGTCACTTCGGATCTGCACTTCCCCGTGGTCTTGGGACTGGCGTGGCTCCGGGCGCATGATCCACAGATCTATTGGTCTCAGAACTTGGTCACCTTCCCAAGTTTGCAGTGCGTGGACCACACCCGCCATATCTGTGCCGGCCAGGTGGAGGGTTCCTCAGGGGTTTCCTTGCCTCCCGAACTGTCCGACTTTGCTGATGTGTTCAGCGAGTCAGAGGCGGACCAATTACCCCCGCACAGGCCCTATGACTGTTCCATTGATCTAGTCCCTGATGCGCCTCTCCCAGTGGGGCGTTTGTACTCCATGTCGGAGCCCGAGTTGGCTGCATTGCGGGACTTCCTGACAAAGAATTTGGCTCGTGGTTTCATCCGGCCCTCGTCCTCGCCAGTGTCTGCGCCCGTGCTCTTCGTCAAAAAGAAGTCGGGCGAGTTACGGCTTTGCTGTGACTACCGGAAACTCAACACCATCACGATGCGTAACCGCTACCCGCTGCCCCTCATCCCCGAGCTCTTGGACCGACTCCGGGAGGCTAAGATCTTCACGAAACTGGACCTGCGTGGAGCTTACAACCTCGTCAGGGTTCGGCCGGGTGATGAGTGGAAGACGGCGTTTGGTACTCGCTATGGACATTTCGAGTACACGGTGATGCCGTTTGGCCTGACCAACGCCCCCGCTGTGTTTCAGCATTTTATGAACGATATCTTTCGGGATCTGTTGGACCAGTTTGTCGTGATTTACCTGGACGACATCCTGATTTACTCCCCGTCGCGTGAAGCGCATCATCAGCATCTCCGTCAGGTCCTGCAGCGCCTCCGGGAACATCGGCTGTTTGCCAAGTTGGAGAAGTGCCAGTTCTACCAGGTGACCATCGATTTCCTGGGTCACCGCATTTCTCCTGAGGGCATCGCCATGGAGCCGAGTAAAGTCGAGTCGTTGCAGAGTTGGCAACCCCCGCGTCGCGTGAAGGACGTTCAGCGACTCCTTGGATTTGCCAACTACTATCGGACATTCATCCCTGGCTTTGCTGCCTTGACAGCCCCCCTCACCCGGCTCCTGCAGAAGAAGACTCGGTTCCAGTGGAACGCCCCCGAACAACAGGCGTTCCAGGCTTTGAAGGACGCCTTCATGAAGGAGCCCATCTTGAAACATCCCGACCCGCAACGGCCGTTTGTCGTGGAGGCGGACGCCTCCGACATTGCCATTGGGGCCGTGTTACTCCAGGCAACGACGCCCAGCGGTACCCTTTTCCCTTGCGCGTATCACTCTCGGAAATTGAACCCCTCGGAGCGCAACTATACCATCTGGGAGAAGGAGCTGCTGGCCATCAAGGCGGCGTTCGAGGCTTGGAGGCATCATCTGGAGGGGGCGCGGCATCAGATCGAGGTCCGGACGGACCACAAGAATCTGGAAAGCCTGCAGACCGCTCGGAATTTGAATCAACGCCAGATCCGGTGGTCCCTCTTCTTTGCGAGGTTTGACTTCCGGGTGCGGTACATACCAAGCGGGCATAACCAGAGAGCGGATGCTCTGTCCAGAAAGCCCGAATACACCCGAGCGGAAGACAAGCTTCCGCCCAGGACAGTGATCCCCGTCGAGTCTTTTGCTGCGGTACGGGAGCCGGTGGATATACGGGCTCGGATCCGGGAGGCGCAGCAGCAGGAGGCGTGGGTGGCTCAGCGGAAGGAAGAGGTGGGGCCAGATTCGCCTTGGTCGGTCGCGGATGGACTCCTGTATTATCGTGACCGGCTCTATGTTCCAGGAAGTCCACTCAGGGGACTCGTCCTCAGCCAGTGTCATGATAACCCGGCTGCGGGGCATTTTGGCCTGTTCAAGACTCTGAACCTGGTCTCCCGTACCTTCTGGTGGCCCCGAGTCCGACACGATGTCCAGTCTTATGTCACCTCCTGCATTCCTTGCAGGCAGGCCAAGTCAGCGACAGGGGCCCCGCCTGGTTTACTGCAGCCCTTGCCAACACCCAAGAGACCCTGGGGGGCTGTGTCCATGGACTTTCTGACGGATCTACCCCCATCCTCCGGCTTCACGACAGTGTTTGTGGTGGTGGACATGTTGACCAAGATGGCGCACTTCATCCCCTGTCGCGGCTTACCGTCAGCTCGCGCCACTAGTCGCATGTTCATCCAACAGGTGTTCCGGCTGCACGGCCTTCCCGATAGAGTCGTCTCCGATAGGGGGGCCCAGTTTACAGCCCGCTTCTGGCAGGAGTTGATGCGGGCGTTGGACATTAAGGTTTGCCTCTCGTCCGCGCATCATCCTCAGACCGACGGGGGTACCGAGAAGGTCATCGGCATCTTAGAGCAGTATCTGTGCTGCTACGTTAACCTGCAGCAGGACAATTGGGTGGACTATTTGGCCATAGCCGAGTTTGCCTTTAACAACTCGCAGCACACCTCCACGCAGATGACACCGTTCTTGGCCAACGTGGGTTATCACCCCCGGTTTTTCCCCCTTTCTCCCGTGGACTCATCGGAGCCGGCAGCGAACGAATTTATGGCAGAGTTACAGGCGATCCATCGGTTGGTGCGACGGCAGCTGGAGAAGGCCAAGGCCGACTACAAGAGGTTCGCCGATCGGTCGAGAAGGGATACGCCTCCAGTATCGGTGGGGGATCGGGTCTGGCTGTCCACCAGGAACCTACCATCCACTCGGCCGGCGAGGAAGCTGGACCACCGTTACCTTGGACCGTTCCCAGTCGAGGCCGTCATCAATCCGGTCGCCTATCGTTTAACTCTGCCACGTTCCCTGCGCGTGCACCCCGTCTTCCATCGGTCCTTGTTGGTCCCCGAACAACCGGCCTGTCCACTTCGCCAAGCGGAACCTCCCCCATCAGGAACTCGTGATGGAGGCAGCACCCCCGAGTACGAGGTCGCCAGCATCAGGGATTCCCGCTGGCTGAAAGGTCGCTTCCAGTACCTGATCGAGTGGAAAGGGTACGGGCCGGAGGACTTCACATGGGAAGACGCGACCGCCGTTCATGCCCCTGCGTTGGTGACTGCGTTTCACGAACAGTTCCCATCCCGACCGCATCCGGATCGGCAGACCCGGGGGAAGGGCCCTGCGGTGCGGGATAGTGTTGTGACTCAGGGCCAGCCTGTGGTTTCGGCAGCCGGCTCAGACGTGTCGGATGACTCAGATGAGGGGGAGGAGGACCGTGTGGGAGACGAACCGGTTGATGATGGCGTGGAGGCTTGGCAGAGTTCCCAGCCGGGGCCCTCTTCTCAGCTGCGTGAGCCCAATAGTGCGGAAGATGATGACCCACAGCTGGCCCTGTTCAAGGACGCCCGACGCAGGAGGCAGTCGAGCAGGAACAAACAAAGAAAGAATGTGGGACTCCTCGGGAGGAGGCACAGGGAGACCACGCCCTGAGCTCTCTATAAAAGGAGTGTTTGGAGAGGGGCTGGTTGCTGAAAGCAACTTTTCCGCTTGAGAAGACAAGCTCTAGTGTTTTTGTTAACTGCGTAATTAAATCTTGGCAGAAGCCTTTTAGCCTTGGACGCTCTCCAGTCTCTTCTTTTTGAATAGGGGTTTGCTAGAAGAGGGCTGGTTCAGAACACCTTCCAGGATGGATTGTCGGAGGAGATGTTGGATGAGCTGGCCCGTGTGGATATTCCCTCAGACCTGAATGGGCTGATCCATCTCTGCCTGCGGATCGATGCTCGGTTGCAGCAGCGAAGGAGTCGCCGTGCCACCCCACAGACCCCTGCCGCCCCTGTTGTGCGAGAGCCCCCAGTTCAAAGGGAGGAGCCAATGGAGCTGGGTGCTGCCAGGTCTCGTCTATCGGTGACTGAAATGAACAGACGATGATCGGGGGGGTTGTGTTTTTACTGTGGGGACCCTGGACATTTGGCTGCTTTTTGCCCAAAGAAGTGACAGCGGGCATCAGTGATCGAGTCTGCCCCGAGAAAGTCCCCTACTTTTCTGTCGGGAAACGCCCCAAGCCCGATCTAGATGGTGTGATAGATCGGGCGTCCCACAACAACAACACTGAGCGACGTCTTTCCGATGCTGCCTGTGGACCTCCTCGGCATCTGATATTGGAGGCACGTCTGATCCTTCCTGGCAAGCCAGAGGGGATTCCAGTCCATGCCTTAATTGACTCTGGGGCCACCACAAATTTTATGGACTCAGCATTTGTGGCCAAATGGGCTGTTCCCCAGTGCCCGGTGGATCCGCCCATGTTAGTGGAGACTATTGATGGTCGAGTGCTCCTGTCTGGGCCTATTACGGCCGCCACGCAACCATTATGTATGGCCATCAGTTCCCATGTGGAGGCCATCCAGTTCTATATCACCTCAGACCTGCACTTCCCCGTGGTCTTGGGACTGGCGTGGCTCCGGGCGCATGACCCACAGATCTATTGGTCACAGAACTTGGTCACCTTCCCAAGCTTGCAGTGCGTGGACCACTCCCGCCATATTTGTGCCGGCCATGTGGAGGGTTTCCCAGGGGTTTCCTTGCCTCCCGAACTGTCCGACTTTGCTGATGTGTTCAGCGAGACAGAGGCGGATCAATTACCCCCGCACAGGCCCTATGACTGCCCCATTGATTTAGTCCCTGATGCGCCTCTCCCAGTGGGGCGTTTGTACTCCATGTCGGACCCCGAGTTGGCTGCATTGCGGGACTTTCTGGATGTTGTGACTCAGGGCCAGCCGGTGGGTCCGGGAGCCGGCTCAGATGTATCGGATGACTCAGATGAGGGGGAGGAGGAGTGTGTGGGAGACGAACCGGCTGATGATGGCTTGCAGGCTTGGCAGAGCTCCCAGCCGGGGCCCTCTTCTCAGCTGCGTGAGCCCGATAGTGCGGAGGATGATGACCCACAGCTGGCCCTGTTCAAGGACGCCCGACGCAGGAGGCAGTCGAGCAGGACCAAGCAGAGAAAGGCTGCGGGTCTCCTCGGGAGGAGGCAGAGGGAGGCCACGCCCTGAACTCTAAATAAAAGGAGTGTTTGGGGAAGGGCTGGTTGCTGAAAGCAACCCTTCCGCTTGAGGATTCAAGTTCCAGTGTTTTTGTTTCTTGTTCTGTTAATTGACTAATAAATCTTGGCAGACGCTTTTCAGCCTTGGACGCTCTCCAGTCTCTACTGTTTGAATAGGGGTTTGCCTTATTACAAGGCCGGTAGTTGGCTGGTTCAGAACAGTTTGCTTTCAGCCTCCCACCCCTTATTACTACGATGGAGCAGCTTCGTGCCGAGAATGCTCAGCTCACCCAGCAACTCACTTTGTTGGCAGCTCAGGTGGCTCAACTGCAAGCTCAGGTACATGCTGCACCCCCACCCAGGAGGAAATGTCAGATAGCTATGCCGGATAAATTTGCTGGCAATCCAGAACTGTTTCCTGCCTTCCTGGGACAATGCCAGCTTTTTATCAGCGTGAGAGCAGCTGATTTCCCCACTGACCGAGATAAGGTGGGATTCGTGTTGAGCCTTCTGTCGGGGGATGCAGTTCCTTGGGGCTCGCCTCTGCTGGCACAGCCTAGCCCTTTGTTGGATAACTTTGGGGGGTTTTGTGACCATATGCGCCTCATGTACGAGGACCCAATTAAGGCGCAGACCGCCACCCGACGCCTGAAAGCTTTGAGGCAGGGTCAGCGCCCCCTGCAGGCCTATATCAGCGATTTCCGGCTGCTTAGCCAGGATTCCGCCTGGAATGAGGCTGCGCTCGTGGATGCCTTCCAGGATGGCTTGTCGGAGGAGATGTTGGATGAGCTGGCCCGCGTGGACATTCCCTCAGACCTGAATGGGCTGATCCATCTTTGTCTGCGGATCGATGCCCGGCTGCAGCAGCGAAAGAGTCGCCGTGCCACCCCACAGACCCCTGCCGCCCCTGTTGTGCGTGAGCCCCCAGTCCAGAGGGAGGAGCCAATGGAGCTGGGTGCCGCCAGGTCCCGTCTCTCGGTGACGGAAATGGACAGACGACGATCGGGGGGGTTGTGTTTTTACTGTGGGGACCCTGGACATTTGGCCGCTTCTTGCCCGAAGAAGCGTCAGCGGGCGTCAGTGACCAAGCCTGCCCCGAGAAAGTCCCCTGCTTTGCTGTCGGGAAACGGCCCGAGCCCGATCTAGGCGGTGTGATAGATCAGGCGACCCACAACGACCACGCTGAGCGACGCCGTTCCGACGGTGCCTGTGATCCTCCACGGCATTTGATTTTGGAGGCACGTCTGATCCTTCCTGGCAAGCCAGAGGGGATTCTGGTCCATGCCTTAATTGACTCTGGGGCTACCACTAACTTTATGGACTCGGCCTTCGTGGCCAAATGGGGTGTTCCCCAGTGTCCGGTGGATCCGCCCATGCTAGTGGAGACTATTGATGGTCGAGTGCTCCTGTCCGGGCCTATTACGGCCGCCACGCAACCCGTGTGTATGGCCATCAGTTCCCATGTGGAGGCCATCCAGTTCTACATCACTTCGGATCTGCACTTCCCCGTGGTCTTGGGATTGGCGTGGCTCCGGGCGCATGATCCACAGATCTATTGGTCTCAGAACTTGGTCACCTTCCCAAGTTTGCAGTGCGTGGACCACACCCGCCATATCTGTGCCGGCCAGGTGGAGGGTTCCTCAGGGGTTTCCTTGCCTCCCGAACTGTCCGACTTTGCTGAGGTGTTCAGCGAGTCAGAGGCGGATCAATTACCCCCGCACAGGCCCTACGACTGCTCCATTGATCTAGTCCCTGATGCGCCTCTCCCAGTGGGGCGTTTGTACTCCATGTCGGAGCCCGAGTTGGCTGCATTGCGGGACTTCCTGACAAAGAATTTGGCTCGTGGTTTCATCCGGCCCTCGTCCTCGCCAGTGTCTGCGCCCGTGCTCTTCGTCAAAAAGAAGTCGGGCGAGCTACGGCTTTGCTGTGACTACCGGAAACTCAACGCCATCACGGTGCGTAACCGCTACCCGCTGCCCCTCATCCCCGAGCTCTTGGACCGACTCCGGGAGGCTAAGATCTTCACGAAACTGGACCTGCGTGGAGCTTATAACCTCGTCAGGGTTCGGTCGGGTGATGAGTGGAAGACGGCGTTTGGTACTCGCTATGGACATTTCGAGTACACGGTGATGCCGTTTGGCCTGACCAACGCCCCCGCTGTGTTTCAGCATTTTATGAACGACATCTTTCGGGATCTGTTGGACCAATTTGTCGTGATTTACCTGGACGACATCCTGATTTACTCCCCGTCGTGTGAAGCGCATCATCAGCATCTCCGTCAGGTCCTGCAGCGCCTCCGGAAACATCGGCTGTTTGCCAAGTTGGAGAAGTGCCAGTTCTACCAGGTGACCATCGATTTCCTGGGTCACCGCATTTCTCCTGAGGGCATCGCCATGGAACCGAGTAAAGTTGAGTCGTTGCAGAGTTGGCAACCCCCGCGTCGCGTGAAGGATGTTCAGCGACTTCTTGGATTTGCCAACTACTATCGAACATTCATCCCTGGCTTTGCTGCCTTGACAGCCCCCCTCACCCGGCTCCTGCAGAAGAAGACTCGGTTCCAGTGGAACGCCCCCGAACAACAGGCGTTCCAAGCTTTGAAGGACGCCTTCATGAAGGAGCCCATCTTGAAGCATCCCGACCCGCAACGGCCGTTTGTCGTGGAGGCGGACGCCTCCGACATTGCCATTGGGGCCGTGTTACTCCAGGCAGCGACGCCCAACGGTACCCTTTTCCCTTGCGCGTATCACTCGCGGAAATTGAACCCCTCGGAGCGCAACTATACCATCTGGGAGAAGGAGCTGCTGGCCATCAAGGCGGCGTTCGAGGCTTGGAGGCATCATCTGGAGGGGGCGCGGCATCAAATCGAGGTCCGGACGGACCACAAGAATCTGGAAAGCCTGCAGACCGCTCGGAATTTGAACCAACGCCAGATCCGGTGGTCCCTCTTCTTTGCGAGGTTTGACTTCCGGGTGCGGTACATACCAAGCGGGCACAACCAGAGAGCGGATGCTCTGTCCAGGAAGCCCGAGTACACCCGAGCGGAAGACAAGCTTCCGCCCAGGACCGTGATCCCCGTCGAGTCTTTTGCTGCGGTGCGGGAGCCGGTGGATATACGGGCTCGGATCCGGGAGGCGCAGCAGCAGGAGGCGTGGGTGGCTCAGCGGAAGGAAGAGGTGGGGCCAGATTCGCCTTGGTCGGTCACGGATGGACTCCTGTATTATCGTGACCGGCTCTATGTTCCGGGAGGGCCACTCAGAGGACTCGTCCTCAGCCAGTGTCATGATAACCCGGCTGCGGAGCATTTTGGCCTGTTCAAGACTCTGAACCTGGTCTCCCGTACCTTCTGGTGGCCCCGAGTCCGACATGACGTCCAGTCTTAAGTCACCTCCTGCATTCCATGCAGGCAGGCCAAGTCAGCGACAGGGGCCCCGCCTGGTTTACTGCAGCCGTTGCCAACACCCAAGAGACCCTGGGGGGCTGTGTCCATGGACTTTCTGACGGATCTACCCCCATCCTCCGGCTTCACGACAGTGTTTGTGGTGGTGGACATGTTGACCAAGATGGCGCACTTCATCCCCTGTCGCGGCTTACCGTCAGCTCGCGCCACTAGTCACATGTTCATCCAACAGGTGTTCCGGCTGCACGGCCTTCCCGATAGAGTCGTCTCCGATAGGGGGGCCCAGTTTACAGCCCGCTTCTGGCAGGAGTTGATGCGGGCGTTGGACATTAAGGTTTGCCTCTCGTCCGCGCATCATCCTCAGACCGACGGGGGTACCGAGAAGGTCATCGGCATCTTAGAGCAGTATCTGCGCTGCTACGTTAACCTGCAGCAGGACAATTGGGTGGACTATTTGGCCATAGCCGAGTTTGCCTTTAACAACTCGCAGCACACCTCCACGCAGATGACACCGTTCTTGGCCAACGTGGGTTATCACCCCCGGTTTTTCCCCCTTTCTCCCGTGGACTCACCGGAGCCGGCAGCGAACGAATTCATGGCGGAGTTACAGGCGATCCATCGGTTGGTGCGACGGCAGCTGGAGAAGGCCAAGGCCGACTACAAGAGGTTCGCCGATCGGTCAAGAAGGGATACGCCTCCACTATCGGTGGGGGATCGGGTCTGGCTGTCCACCAGGAACCTACCATCCACTCGGCCGGCGAGGAAGCTGGACCACCGTTACCTTGGACCGTTCCCAGTCGAGGCCGTCATCAACCCGGTCGCCTATCGTTTAACTCTGCCACGTTCCCTGCGCGTGCACCCCGTCTTCCATCGGTCCTTGTTGGTCCCCGAACAACCAGCTTGTCCACTTCGCCAAGCGGAACCTCCCCCATCAGGACCTCGTGATGGCGGCAGCACCCCCGAGTACGAGGTCGCCAGCATCAGGGATTCCCGCTGGCTGAAAGGTCGCTTCCAGTACCTGATCGAGTGGAAAGGGTACGGGCCGGAGGACTTCACATGGGAAGACGCGACCGCCGTTCATGCCCCTGCGTTGGTGACTGCTTTTCACGAACAGTTCCTATCCCGACCGCATCCGGATCGGCAGCACCGGGGGAAGGGCCCTGCGGTGCGGGATAGTGTTGTGACTCAGGGCCAGCCGGTGGGTCCGGCAGCCAGCTCAGATGTATCGGATGACTCAGATGAGGGGGAGGAGTGTGTGGGAGACGAACCGGCTGATGATGGCTTGCAGGCTTGGCAGAGCTCCCAGCCGGGGCCCTCTTCTCAGCTGCGTGAGCCCGATAGTGCGGAGGATGATGACCCACAGCTGGCCCTGTTCAAGGACGCCCGACGCAGGAGGCAGTCGAGCAGGACCAAGCAGAGAAAGGCTGCGGGTCTCCTCGGGAGGAGGCAGAGGGAGGCCACGCCCTGAACTCTAAATAAAAGGAGTGTTTGGGGAGGGGCTGGTTGCTGAAAGCAACCCTTCCGCTTGAGGATTCAAGTTCCAGTGTTTTTGTTTCTTGTTCTGTTAATTGACTAATAAATCTTGGCAGACGCTTTTCAGCCTTGGACGCTCTCCAGTCTCTACTGTTTGAATAGGGGTTTGCCTTATTACAAGGCCGGTAGTTGGCTGGTTCAGAACACTGGAGAAGAATTTGGCTCGCGGTTTCATCCGGCCCTCGTCCTCGCCAGTGTCTGCACCCGTGCTCTTCGTCAAAAAGAAGTCGGGCGAATTACGGCTTTGCTGCGATTACAGAAAACTCAACGCCATCACGGTGCGCAACCGTTACCTGCTGCCCCTCATCCCCAAACTCTTGGACCGACTCCGGGAGGCTAAGATCTTCACGAAACTGGACCTGCGTGGAGCTTATAACCTCGTCAGGGTTCGGCCGGGTGATGAGTGGAAGACGGCGTTTGGTACTCGCTATGGACATTTTGAGTACACAGTGATGCCGTTTGGCCTGACCAATGCCCCCGCTGTGTTTCAGCATTTCATGAATGACATTTTCCGGGATTTGTTGGATCAGTTTGTCGTGATCTACTTGGACGACATCCTGATCTACTCCCCGTCACGTGAGGTGCACCATCAGCATCTCCATCAGGTCCTGCAGCGACTCCGAGAACATCGGCTGTTTGCCAAGTTGGAGAAGTGCCAGTTCTACCGGGTGACCATCGATTTCCTGGGTCACCGCATTTCTCCTGAGGGCATCGCCATGGAGCCGAGTAAGGTTGAGTCTTTGCAGAGTTGGCAACCCCCGCGTCGCGTGAAGGATGTTCAGCGACTTCTTGGATTTGCCAACTGTTACCGAACTTTCATCCCTGGGTTTGCTGCCTTGACAGCCCCCCTCACCCGGCTCCTGCAGAAGAAGACTCGGTTCCAGTGGAACGCACCAGAACAACAGGCTTTCCAGACTTTGAAGGAAGCCTTCATGAAGGAGCCCATCTTGAAGCATCCTGACCCGCAACGGCCGTTTGTCGTGGAGGCGGACGCCTCCGACATTGCCATTGGGGCGGTGTTACTCCAGGCAACGACGCCCAGCGGTACCCTCTTCCCTTGCGCGTATCATTCATGAAAACTGAACCCTTCGGAGCGCAATTATACAATCTAGGAGAAGGAGCTGCTGGCCATCAAAGCGGCGTTCGAGGCCTGGAGGCATCATCTGGAGGGAGCGCGGCATCAAATCGAGGTCCGGACGGACCATAAGAATCTGGAAAGCCTGCAGACCGCTCGGAATTTGAACCAACGCCAGATCCGGTGGTCCCTCTTCTTTGCGAGGTTTGACTTCCGGGTTCGGTACATACCTAGCGGGCACAATCAAAGAGCGGATGCTCTGTCCAGGAAGCCCGAATATTCCCGAGTGGAAGACAAGCTTCTGCCCAGGACAGTGATCCCCGTCGAGTCTTTTGCTGCGGTACGGGAGCCAGTTGATATACGGGCTCGGATCCGGGAGGCACAGCAGCAGGAGGTGTGGGTGGCTCAGCGGAAGGAGGAGGTGGGGCCAGATTCTCCTTGGACGGTCACGGATGGACTCCTGTATTATCGTGACCGGCTCTATGTTCCGGGAGGGCCACTCAGGGGACTCATCCTCAGCCAGTGTCACGATAACCCGGCAGCGGGGCATTTTGGCCTGTTCAAGACCCTGAACCTGGTCTCCCGTACCTTCTGGTGGCCCCGAGTCCGACACGACGTCCAGTCCTATGTCACCTCCTGCATCCCATGCAGGCAGGACAAGTCAGCGACAGGGGCCCCGCCTGGATTACTGCAGCCCTTACCAACACCCAAAAGACCCTGGGGGGCTGTGTCCATGGACTTTCTGACGGATTTACCCCCATCCTCTGGTTTTACAACAGTGTATGTGGTGGTGGACATGCTGACCAAGATGGCGCACTTCATCCCCTGTCGCGGCTTACCGTCAGCCCGCGCCACTAGTCGTATGTTCATTCAGCAGGTGTTTCGGCTGCACAGCCTCCCTGATAGAGTCGTCTCTGATAGGGGGGCCCAGTTTACAGCCCGCTTCTGGCAGGAGTTGATGCATGCGTTGGATATCAAGATTTGTCTCTCGTCCGCGCATCATCCTCAAACTGACGGGGGAACCGAGAAGGTCATCGGTATCCTGGAACAATATCTACGCTGCTACGTCAATCTGCAGCAAAACAATTGGGTGGACTATCTGGCCATAGCTGAGTTTGCATTTAACAATTCGCAGCACACCTCCACACAGATGACACCGTTCTTGGCCAATGTGGGTTTTCACCCCCGGTTTTTCCCCCTTTCTCCCATGGACTCACCGGAGCCAGCAGCGAACGACTTCATGGCAGAGTTACAGGCGATCCATCGATTGGTGCGACGTCAGTTAGAGAAGGCCAAGGCCAATTACAAAAGGTTTGCTGATCGGTCAAGACGGGATACGCCTCCACTATCGGTGGGGGATCGGGTCTGGTTGTCCACCAGGAACCTACCGTCAACACGGCCGGTGAGAAAGTTAGATCACCGATATTTAGGACCGTTCCCAGTCGAGGCTGTCATCAATCCGGTCGCCTATCACTTAACTCTGCCACGTTCCCTGCGCGTGCACCCAGTCTTTCATCGGTCTCTGTTGGTCCCCGAGCAACCGGCTTGTCCACTCCGCCGAGCAGAACCTCCCCCATCAGGACCTCGTGATGGAGGCAGCACCCCCAAGTACGAGGTCACCAGCATCAGGGATTCCCGTTGGCTGAAAGGTCGTTTCCAGTACCTGATTGAATGGAAAGGTTACGGACCAGAGGACTTCACCTGGGAAGACGCGACCGCCGTTCATGCCCCTGCGTTGGTGACTGCGTTTCACGAACAGTTCCCATCCCGACCGCATCCGGATCGGCAGCCCCGGGGGAAGGGCCCTGCGGTGCGGGATAGTGTTGTGATTCAGGGTCAGCCTGTGGGTTCGGCAGTTGGGTCGGATGACTCAGATGAGGGGGAGGAGGGGGGTGTTGAAGAACTTGCTGATGATGGCTTGGAGGCTCCGCAGAGCCCCCAGCCAGGCCCCTCCTACCTGGTGGAGACCCAGACCCAGCTGTGTGAGCCTGACAGTGTGGATGAAGATGACCCACAGCTGGCCCTGTTCAAGGACGCCCGACGCAGGAGGCAGTCAAGTAGGAGCAAGAAGAGGAAGGCTGTGGGACTTCTCGGAAGGAGGCAAAGAGAGGCCACACCCTGAACTCTTTATAAAGGGAATGTTTGGGGGAGGGCTGGTTTGCTGAAAGCAACCGCTCCAATAGAGTTTCAAAGCTCCGGTATCTTGTTTCATGTTTTGTTTGTTGTTGTAATAAATTTGGCAGACGTATTCCAGCCTTTTGCCGTCTGTAAAGGGGTTGCCTTTTCTGCAAGGCCAGTAGCAGGCTGGTACAGAACACCTCCCTCACCTGAAGCTGGCTACTACCCCATGAAAATCCCCAATGACTGCTACTTCTGAAAGACCTAGACCACCTACAGGTCTGCCAATCAAGTGCTTTCGATGTGGACAGCAGGGACATCGAACAGTGAACTGCCCAGTTCCTTACCCACAACAGCAGAGTAGACAAAATCCAATAATGAGGAAGAAACCTGCACAGCAGTCATAGAGAGAAAAGTCCAACTGAGCCACCCAGGAGCTTGTTACCCAGGTTACGTCCCCCACCCAGGAGGATGCTGGCCCACCAACTGGACCCACCCCCACTTTACCCAGTTTTGACAGTGACGATGAAGGGGAGAATGACCCGATGGTCAGTCGATGCATCCTACCTTTTTTATTGCCTGCTAAACTCATAATCCCTAAGTCAGGGGCACAAGTAGACCTGAAAGTGCTACTCGATACCGGCTGCTCCCGATGCATCATTAGCCTGTCATGTGCCTTGAGACTGGGCATATGGGCCAAGCCACTCCCCAAACCTGTGAGGTTCAAGCAAGCCAATGGCTCCCTAATGGGAGGGACTTTAGTCACGCAATTAACGGAGTCCTTATGGACTATGAGTTGTCAGAAAGATTTTGAGAATTTAAAAAGACTATTTGCAGCTGAAACGGTCCTAAAGCACCCCTGCCCAGCGGAGCAATTTGTAATTCAGGCAGATGCCAGCGACATGGCAGTCAGAGCACTGTTATTGCAAAAGAATAAAAGTGGGGTCCTGCAACCTTGTGCTTACACCTCTAAGAAATTTACTGAAAGTGAGAGGAGATGGACACTCTGGGAGAAGGAGAACTTTGATTTTAGGTGGGGGCTATTAAACTGGCGGCACTACTTAGAAGGGAGCAAAGTGCCTTTTGAAGTACTGGGCTGGGGCCCCTGGTATAGGGTCTCCTTCTTGAGTAGGGGATTAGACTAGAAGACCTCCAATGTCCCTTCCAACTCTATTCTTTCTTTCTCTTCTCTTCTCTTCTCTTCTCTTCTCTTCTCTTCTCTTCTCTTCTCTTCTCTTCTTGTCTCTTCTCTTCTCTTCTCTTCTCTTCTTTTCTCCTCTCCTCTCTTCTCTTCTCTTCTCCTCTCCTCTTATTCCTCTCCTCTTGTCTCCTCTCCTGTCTTCTCTTCTCTTCTCCTCTTCCAAACTAATTCCAATCATGCAAAAGGCTATTTTTCATTCTGCCACATTTATTTTGCCAGATTTCTGATTTCCCCAATGTCCTTTTTTGCTTAACAATTATGCTGTGGAACACTTTTTCTCCCTTGGCCTTGCTTGGTGAGATATGCATACCTGTGGTTTTTCACTTCATTATAGCATTTCTTTTTTCCCGACAAAAGGAGGCAAAACTCTACAAGTAATTATCTATGTTCCAGTGGTTATGCAGATGAGAAAGATGTAGTGGATGCCTCAGTTGGCAGTCATGAAAGAAAGGTCATGGAGAGAGAAAAAAATCCCATAAACTGAACACATTAACCAGAAAAGAACATTTTTAGTAAAGGTTTAAGCAAAAAGGATGTTGAAGTCACTTCCCTATTAAGAGCAGCATTTCACATTCTGGCTTGAAAATATAAAACGGCCTGATGTTGAGAGGAAGTAAACAATTTTTCTCATCTAGAATACCAAAATTATTTTATAACAAGATAATGAAATAAGATATTGATTTTAAAAAAATACTCTACAAGGTACAAAAAGTCAACTTCAGAAAAAGGAACTTGTTCTTGTGGCTTTTTCGAGCTAATATCTCATTTCTTAATAATGCACAAGCCTATCAAAGAAATGATCATGGTTTGGACAAAAAAAAGGGGAGGAAAGCATCTCTCATTTTTCCCCACTTGATGTGGGATCTGTCTGGTGGTTGCCTAGCAATGGAGCTTTCTTTAGTCTTGCTCTCTGAAATGGCAGTTGGGCTTCGCTGAGTGAGGAAAAGCTAGCAGGTTCAGCAAAGGGAAGGTCCAAAAAGTCAGATGAACCAGTGCAATCAAATGCCTACCCCTTTTGCCTAAGCATTCATCTGCAATCTCTGGGACCAAATGTTCTGTTGAAGGACTATGGCTGGGTGAGTAGAATTCCCATGGAAGGTTTGTAATTCACTCTGAACTTGTACAACTTAACAGAATAACAGTGTTGGAAGGGTCTTTAGGGATCTTCTAGTCCAGCCACCTGCTCAAGCAGGAGATCCTATATTACTTTAGACAAATTGTTGTCCAGTCTCTTCTTAAAAGCCTCCAGTGATGTATCACCCACAATGTCTGGTTGATTGTTTTCACTGTCAGGAAATTTCTCCTTAGTTCTGGGTTGCTTCTCTCCTTAGTTATTTTCCATCCATTGCTTCTTATCCTGCCTTCAGGTGCTTTGGAAAATAGTTTGACACCCCACCCCATCTTTATAGGAATGATTGTTCCTTATGTGAATCTTTGTTCAGAGACAAAGATAAATTCCTGTTTCTTTCTTTGTTATCTTGCTCTTCTCAAGTGAGACGTTCCTACCTGATGTATTTCTTAATAAATCTATGTTTTACTTGAAATATAATGAATGTCCAATTGCGTTAACTGACAGCAGGACTCATCACAACCTTTGCATCCAAAACAACCTTTCTCTGGGCAATTTTCTTTTTAACTAGAACCAGCTGCTACTTAATTAATGGGCATTCTTTCAACACTCTGCAAATGCTCAGGAGCACATCCTGGCACCAGGGCAGCTGCTGGATACAAATCAGAGATTTAAACAGCAAAATTAAGAGGAAGTTATACCTTTGGCATAAAGAAGGATGAGTTGTATAGAACAGGCCTTCAGGCCATTCTTGACTCTTGACAGCTACATAGATAAGTCCATGAAGTTTCAATGACAAGATTTCAGAAGTGGCTTGCCTTTACTTTCTTTTTGCTAGGATTGAGAGAGAATGCCTGACCCAAATCAAGATACAGAAATATCTTGAACATTGGGATGTATCTAACAAAATGAAACTCAAAGGAGAGAAAAATAATGTACAGGTTTAGCTTAGGTGGTACCTGACTCATTAGTACTAACTGCAAGGGGGGTTTGGGACTCCCAGTGGACAGCCACTTAAATATGAGCCAGCAATGTGCTGCAGCCACCAAAAAAGCCAATACAATCCTAGGCTGCATTAACAGAGGGGTAGAATCAGGATCATGTGAACTGTTTTATAATACCTTGACCACTTGGAATATGGCATCCAGTTTTGGTTGTCACGATATAAAAAGATGTTGAGACTCTAGAAAGAGTTCAGAAAAGAGCAACAAAGATGATTAGGGGACCAAAGACTACAACATATGAAGGAATTGGGTATGTCTACTTTAATGAAAAGAAGAATTAGGGATGATATGATACCAGTATAATATTTGATGGGCTGCCACAAAGAAGAGGGCATCAACCTATTTGCCAAAGCACCAGAAGGCAGGACAAGAAACAATGGATGGACACTAATCAATAGAGAAGCAACCTAGAAATAAGGAGAAATTTCCTGAGAATTCTTTACATTTAATCAGTGGAACAGCTTTCCTCCAGAAGTTGTGGGTGCTTCATCACTGGCAATTTTCAAGAAAAGACTGCCACTTGTCTGCAACTTGTAAGGTCCTGCCTCAATTACTCCTCCCAAGAAAGCAGAACTCTTGAAATAGGCATTGTTTCAAAAAAAACTTTTACTAAGAGATAGTGATAGCAAGAAAGCAAGATCTAAAGTTTTCCTGTGTGAATTGCTATGTTAAAAACTTTGTTTCACGGACTTCCGGTGGCTGCGCGGCGCTGGAGACAGCCTTCCCGGGCTGCCCGCGGCTCAGCTGAGTGATTTTCGCCCGAAACAGCGCCGATCAGCTGTTTGGGCGAATTTGAAGCCCCCTCCTCGGGAGAAGAGGAGGGGGTGAGGCCCCAGGTAGGGGTTGAGTTCTCCGGGGCCGCCTGAGCTTGTAGCTTGGGCGGCTGAAGGATTGAACTCCCCCGTAGCCTGGGTGGCTCCCAGCTGGTCATGGAGCAGAGCCAGGCGTCTGCCTGGGTGGCTCCCAGCTGGTCATGGAGCAGAGCCAGGCGTCTGCGACCACCCCTGCCTGAAGGAAGGACTATGGAATAAAAGGAGCAGGCAGAGCGGTACAAGAGGAAAAGGTGAAGAGGATTATTATATTCTACTCTCTGGCTTGATGGACTTTTTAAACTTAAAGTGAAAGTGCGTCACAAGTGAAAAAGATGGCGGCTAAACCTCCCTCAAAAACTCTTCGGAGTGGTGGAACTTCTCCGGTACAACAATAATCATTGCAGGCGTTGCATCTTCCTGATGTATTGACATTGAAGGATTTACAAGATGCTCTTGAAAAACATGCCCAGGTAATTCTGGAATCAATGGGTGATAAATTTGCACAGATGGAGGCGAAATTGGAGAAATTGGAGGAGAGAATGGAAGAGAGGATGGAACAGAAGTTCAGGGTGATGAAGGCAGACATTTTGTCCTCAGTGTATAAAGTGGCTGAATGTGTGGAAGAACTGGAGGAAAAAGTGGAAGATTTGACTCAAAAGAATGCCATATTAGAAGCAAAAGTACTGGAGAATGAAGATTTAAGAGACAAAATGGACAGAGAATTGAGTCTTGCTCAATATTACCAGATGCAGTTTGCTGTTAGAATTAGAGGTTTAAAAGAGAATATTAAGGAAGATCTAAAGCAGCTGATTTCTGAGGCTCTGGAAGTGGTATTGAATCAGCCAGCATCTGAAATAAAGGGAGGCATGGATAAAGTGTTTCGTGTGAATTCATGGATTGCAAGACAGAGAAAGCTGCCTAGAGATGTGGTGGTTTATTTTACTAAGAGGGAAATTAGAGATGAAGTTATACAAGTTGCCTATGATTCTAAAGTGGTGATTGCTGATCAAGAAGTTTTGGTTTTAAAAGAAATTCCTCCAAAGATTTTAAGGAGAAGGAAGGATTTTACATTCCTCGCGCAAGAGCTCAAGCAACGAGATATAAGGTTCAGATGGGAGATTCCAGTTGGGTTGATGGTGATGTATGAAGGTAAAAGGTACCGTCTGATTACTGTGATGCAGGCGCGAGATTTTTATAATAACGTTTTAAAAGCAACCTCATTATCACTTCTGGAAGCTGCAAAGGGATCTGGAGAAGGAGAACATCAAGAGATTGAGGATGGACAGACAGAGGAGAATGGTGCTGGAGGAGATCAAGCTACAATTTCTTTGGATGATCCTGGAGAGCGGAGGGTGACGCGTGCTGCTTTAAAACGATCAAAAAGAAAATAATAAAAGAGCAAGACCAGCAGAAGTCTATGGAACTTTCACAACGAACATCTAGGAAGTTATCGCAATGGACACGTGGGAAAAGATTTGGGTTAGGAACGTAAAGAGAGAACTTTTATAAAATGCTTTATAGATGGCATTTAGATCCTAAAAAGTTTGCAAGTATGTATCCGGACTATCAGCCAAAATGTTGGAGATGTGGAGATGAAGATGTTACATATTTTCATGTATGGTGGACTTGTAAAAAGATCAAGGCTTTTTGGATAAAAATTTGGTGGAATATGTAGAAGATTTTCAAGCAAAGGATAAAGTTTTGTTCGCAAATTTTTTGTTTTTGGTTTTTTTTGTTGGGGATAATTACGGACGTTACGGTTGTGGACACTAATCATGTGAAATTTAATTACGGCAGCAAGTCTTTTGATAGCTCAGTAATGGAAGAAAGAGGAACTGCCGATTATAGGAGAGTGACTTCAAAGATTTTTGACCTGGCAGAGATGGCGTAGATTTTGGCCTAAGATTTTTTGCAAGAACGTTATATTATGGAATGGAGAAAATGGATTGAGTTTATCCAGGATAAGTATAGGGATAAGAAGTTTTGTGTGGCATTTGAATGAGCCTTTTTTCCTTTCTTCTTTTTTTTTATTTTAGTTTTTAGTTTTTTCTTATTTATATTTAGTATTATTAAGGTTTGTTTTATCCTATCCAAGCCAGAGAGTGATGGATTTTAGAGTTTAAGGTTATTAGTATATGGTTGTTTATGATTGTTTTTTCTTTTTTCATATATATACCTTGTACTTAGCTCTGGGAAGTCGGGGGGAGGGTGGGGGGAGGGGGGAGGGTTAGGGGGGGAGGGAGGAGGGAGGGGGAGGGGGTTTTTTAAAGAAAAATTGTATGTTAAAACTTTTCAATAAAAAAAAAAAAACTTTGTTTCACAAAACCCCACCCTAGAGCCCAACTGTCCAGTTCATGTCCAGCCAATCCATAGGTGTGGAGTTGTTATGGGAACCTGTTATGGGAACCGGAGCTAATAAGGGACGGTTTATTTATTTTTATTTTTATTCCATTTATATCCCGCCCTTCTCCCAAGACTCAGGGCGGCTTACAAGCTTAGCAGTAACTTTGAGTGACTGGATATAGCTGAGCGTTTACTGGCCAGATGCCCTTCCTGACTCCATATGGAGTTTGCAGCAGGTATTTTTTCTTTGCACCCTAGAAGAAAAACATCTGCAGAATATTGCACTGCCAGCTGTAATTCATTCCTGAAGCCATGTTTTCACCTGCTTGCAGAAGACCATGAAAGTGGAAGCCATCAGGACAAGTATGCCAAAGAAGAGTTGCTAAGATAAAACCTGCTACCAGCCCCTCTCACTATGCTTCTTGATAGGTAAACACTACCAGCAGGTGTCCCTTAGTTGTTTGAGGTAAGACAGTTATAAGTGGTACCTTGCTCAATTGTAGTAACTGCGAGAGGGATCTCAGAGTCCTAGTGGACAATCACTTAAATATGAGCCAGCAGTGCACTGCAGCTATCAAAAAAGCCAACACAGTGCTAGGCTGCATTAACAGAGGGCTAGAATCAACATCACGTGAAGTGTTAATACCACTTTACAATGCCTTGGTAAGGCCACACTTGGAATACTGCATCTAGTTTTGGTCATGATATAAAAAGGACATTGATACTCTAGAAAGAGTACAAACAGCAACAAAGATGATCAAGAGACTGGAAGCTAAAACATTAAAGAATGATTTCTGGAATTGGGTCTGCCTTGTTTAGTGAAAAGAAGGACTAGCAGTGTTCCAATATTTCAGGGGTTGCCCCAAAGAAGAAGGAGTCAAGTTATTCTCCAAAGCACCTGAGGCCGGGACAAGAAGCAATGGATGGAAAATAACCCAGGACAGAAGCAACCTACAACTAAGAAGAAATTTCCTGACAGTTAGAACAATTAACCAGTGCAGCAACTTGCCTCCAGAAGTTGTGAATACTCCAACACTGGAGATTTTTAAGAAGAGTTTGGACAACCATTTGTCTGAAATAGTATAGGGTTTCTGGCCTAAGCAGGGGGTTGGAATAGAAGACCTCCAAGGTTCCTTCCAACTCTGTTACTCTATTATAGGAAGAGGTTGTTGGCTGAAGGAGGTCTCCAAGATGTCTACCTGATCTTTGAGATGAGCTAGAAATTTCAGAGGACCCTAAAATTGCAAATCCAATCTTCCTGGGAAAGCACAACCCAAGAAAAATCAATTATGGTGTAATCCTAGAATGACGTGGCCTTCAGCTGTTCAACATGGAGATGTCAAGTGCCAGGAGAATCAGGAGATCCAGACAGTTCAAATGGACATAAAGATTTACTGCAAGCTTAACCTCTTTACCAGAATCTGAACTACTAACAGCCAGAGGAAATTAGCGGGAGATAAGAGTAGAAGGAATTCACAGTGGCCAGAACTTTGATCTCTTGTGGGCAGGAAGGGACTCATGACTGATGATGCATTTGACCCCTCCCTTGAGTTCAGGAGCCCATCTATGACCCCATGTCTATTATGATGCCTTAGCTGATATTTCATCTATACTGGAGCATTAAGTAAGGATACTCTTTATGATCCCAACTACTGTATGGTGTCTCTGGAGAAGCCAAAGCATCCACAGTTCCGAAGCCAACCAAGGTGTCCTTTTCAATAAGTAACCAAAATGTATAAGACATCAATTGACAAACTGCACTTGTCTGAGAATAACCTGATTATTTTTCTCATACTCTAGACCACAAGTTGTCCTTCTCTTCACTGCCATCTGACTGCTCCTTACGTAACAGTGTTGAGTATATTTTTTAAAACTGAGCAGAAGTGGAACATGATAAATTAAGGAAGCTGCATTAATTTTTCTTTTTGACAGATTATAGTGCATCAGAGGTGGAAAAGATGTGCCTCATATCAAGACTCTGAGAATTTGCTCTTTATAACATCAACTTCTGCGGTGACTTCCCCCACCCAACGGGCACCAAAAGCATGTAAAATTCATGGCTATCTATAATTTACATGTGGAGAGATAAATAATGAACTAAACCTTGTCATTCAAACCTTGTCGTCCTATGTTGCTTAATATGGAGCTCCTTTCTTTCTACAACCATATAATATAAATAGAGTACTTTAAAAACTAGAAAAAGCAATTCAAAATATTTTTTGTTAAAACATGCAACGAAAGTTGGACACCCTTCTGGAAAACATCTGCCTATTCAAGAGAATGTTGCATAGGAATGAGCATATAGATCTTTTCTTAAAAATTCCTATTGAGTTCATTGCAATTTAACCCCAAGGCAACACAGATCCCAACCTTAACTACAATTTATATATGAACCACCATCTCCCAGTTTTGGCTCCTTCATCATTACACAAAACTGGCAAACTTTATAATATCAAACTTTGATATTGCCTTTAGATAAGGATTTTAGGGTTAAATCTATGGCTCTCTTCTAAGTAAGATATTAATCTGTGAATGTTTTTTTATTTAATGTCTCTGAATTGTATCAAGCAACAGCTGATTGCTCTAATGTCTGGATTGAAAAGCCTTATAATATATGTTCCTACAGAGCAATTTCTTAACAAGATCTACTCCACTTAGCTTGATCACCTCCAATAAAATGTCTACAGAAAAAGTCCTCTTTTGGAAGGACTAATCAGAGCCAAATACACACCTTTGAAAATTTCTCTGGTGCTCAAGACTTTCTGCCCCACTTCTGTGCCTCTGAGGCAATGGATTGTCAAAATCAGTTATCAGATTCCTCCATCATGCTGGACAACCATCCTCACCACACTCAAATGAAATTGCAAAAGGGAGCACCATGATTGTGTTAGATTCTGCAACCTTCAAGCAAAACTCAAAGGGAAGTAACTAAGGCACAGTTTTAACCTGCAAAAGAAATTTATCACATGGGTGATTCCAAAGCAGGACATATTAAGGGACAGAAATTTAAAGCTGTGCAATCAATAAACAGGAGAGATTGGAAACATAACAGAAATGGCTATGAGCAAGTTTGAGCTAAGTTAATTAATGTGCATTCAAGAGATGTTTGACCATGACTATCACTATATATTCCTGCCTTATAGAGTTGAAATAAGAGGTGGAAGATGAAGATGAAGACGAAGACGAAGAAGAAGCAGAGGAGGAGGAGGAAGAGGAGGAGGAGGAGGAGGAGAAGAAGAAGAAGAAGAAGAAGAAGAAGAAGAAGAAGAAGAAGAAGAAGAAGAAGAAGAAGAAGAAGTGATACAGAGATAGAGATAGACACTTAGATTTTTATATGCTGCAGTAGGCAGATCTTTTATATGTACTCTATACAGCATTTATCTTGTCTAAAATAAAGCAACACATCTCCTGTGTTGTGTCTTTGAGTTTGTGCTGTAACACTTATGGGGTTAAGTGTTGTGACAGCTGAGATGTATTTCCTTAACAGGTGTGAAGTCTGACAAATACAGATAACATGTGTAATACCCAAATATGAAGAAATGCAGCCATGGAATGTGAAATTGGTTTCAGCTGATTGCATTTCTTTTTTTTCTTTTTTTTAAAGTATATTCTCCATTTTAAATGTTAGTGGATGGATTTAATTACTGCCAAAGGCCAATACAGAGTGAGTTTACAATATTAAAAATATAAAGATCATGTGCATAATAAATGTAATACACATGCTTAGTAGAGTTATTGTTAGGAATTACTAATATGGCACAAAAGAATCTTTCAGATTCTCCAAAATACTTTATAAGGCAAGTGGTTAATTTTAATTTTATTAGATTTATATACCGCCCTTTCCCGAAGGACTCAGGGCGGTTTACAGGGCGTGTAAAATCAAACCAATACAAAATACAAAAGTTAAAAAACAATTTAAAAGATTAAATTATCCCTGAAAATAAAAACCCCAGTTAAAAATTCTCAGCCTGGGCCGGAGAGCTCAAAGAGCCAAGTCTTCAGGTCCCGGCGGAATGAACGAAGGTCAGGGGCAGTCCTGAGTTCCACGGGCAGCTGGTTCCAGAGGGCAGGCACACCCACAGAGAAGGCCCTCCCCCTGGGTGTTATCCGCCGGCAATCTTTTACCGGCAGCACCCTGAGAAGACCCTCCCTGTGTGAGTGCACTGGACGAAGGGAACTTGATGCTGGCAGCAGGTGTTCCCTCAAATATCCCGGACCCAAGCCATTCAGGGCTTTATAGGTCATCACCAGCACTTTGAATCTCACCCGGAGGGCAACCGGAAGCCAATGCAGCTCGCGGAGTAGAGGTGTTACATGGGAGTATCGGGAAACTCCCATCATAACTCGAGCGGCCGCATTCTGCACCAGTTGAAACCTCTGAGTGGTCCTCAAGGGCAGCCCCATGTAGAGAGCGTTGCAGTAGTCTAAACGGGAGGTCATGAGCTCATGAGTGACTGTTCGTAGGGCATCTCGGTCCAGGTAGGGTCGCAACTGGCGCACCAGGCGAACCTGGGTAAAAGCCCCCCTGGTCATAGCTCCTATATGATCTTCAAAATTGAGCCATGAGTCCAGGAGGACGCCCAGGTTGCGAGCCCTATCAACGGGGGGTAACACCTCACCCCCCATCATTAAAGGTGGAATAGTTTGGTTAGCCCAAGATGCCGATATGCACAGCCACTCAGTCTTGGCAGGATTGAGGCGAAGCCTGTTTCTCCCCATCCAGACCTGGACCGCCTCCAGGCAACGGGACATCACAGTGAGGGCATCGCTGGGTTGGTTCAGGGTGGAGAAAAAAAGTTGGGTATCATCAGCATACTGATGATACCCCACCCCGAAACCACGAATGACCTCGCCCAGCGGCTTCATATAGATGTTGAACAGGAGGGGCGAGAGAACCAAGCCCTGAGGAACTCCACAAATGAGAGGCCTCGGGGTGGATCTCTGCCCTCCCGTCAACACCGACTGTGAGCGGCCCAGAAGATAGGAGGAGAACCACCGTAAAACGGTGCCTTCCACTCCCAGCCCCCTGAGACGCCGCAGTAGGATACCATGGTCGATGGTATTGAAAGCCACTGAGAGATCTAATAGAACTAGGACAGAGGAGCAACCCCTGTCCCGAGCCCACCAGAGATCATTCACCAGCACGACCAATGCCGTCTCCGTGCTGTGCCCGGGCCTCAAACCCGATTGGTACGGGTCCAGATAATCAGTTTCCTCCAGGAACAGAGGAAGCTGATGCGCCACCACGCTCTCAACAATCTTCGCCAGAAAGCGAAGGTTGGAGACTGGACGATAGTTATTTAAAACAGCCGGGTCCAGGGCAGGCTTTTTGAGGAGGGGTCTCACCACCGCCTCCTTCAAGGTTAAAAATGTAGATGGTGAGTGTTATATATTGAATGTTATTTGTTAACTTGACAGCTCAGCTGGGCATCAGCTGAGTAATACCCAGCAACAGTATCCTATTGGTCAGGCCGTTTTGGCGAGACCCCTTGCGGATGTGGATTGGCCACCTGCTAGCCGGCAACAGTATATAAAGAGCTGAGCTGTGGAGAGCTCTCTGTTCCATCTGTTCCATTTACGAATAAACCTTGAGTTGTTAACCCGCTGTCCTGTCATCCGTTCCTGATCAACCCAACTCCGCAACATAACAGTGAGGAACAATGATAGCTATGCTTGAGCAATTGTAACTTATGTACAAATCAGAAGAGCACTAAAAATATCTGCAGAAAGATGTACCTTATAGGGAAGATTTAAGAGTTGGGAAGCATGTTGCGGTTAACTGGCCCACTGTGTTCCTGGAAGATAAACAGTTAAGCAAAAAGAACAGCAGTAATCTATCTCAATGCATCAAATTCCTCTTCCATCCTTACCTATTCTAAATAAGAATGCTGCTGATAATCAAATCATTGCTCCTTCTGACAATGTCTTGCTAGAGGAGGAAATACTGTGGACATTAATGTTTTCCTAACCTTGGAAAGAAGCACAAAAATCCAAATTATTTCAGGAAGCATGCAGTTTAAAATCAATCTCAAGATAGAGGTGGGAAACCAGACTGGAACTGGAACAAGGTTTTCTAAGATAGAATAGAACAAAGAATAACAGAGTTAGAAGGGACCTTGGAGATCACCTAATTCAACTCCCTGCTCAAGCAGGAGGCCCTATACCAGGGGTCGGCAACCTCGGCTCTTTTATGACTCGTGGACTTCAACTCCCAGAATTGGCTCAGGAATTCTGGGAGTTGAAGTCCACGAGTCATAAAAGAGCCGAGGTTGCCGACCCCTGCCCTATACCATTTCAGATAAATGGTTGTCCAGTCTCTTTTTGAAAGCCTCCAGTGATGCAGCACCCACAACGTCTGAAGGCAAGCTTTTCCACTGGTTAATTGTTCTGTCAGGAAATTTCTCCTTAATTCTAGGTTGCTTCTCTCCTTGATTAGTTTCCATCCATTGCTTCTTGTCCTGCTTTCAGGTGCTTTGGAGAATAGCTTGGCTCCCTCTTCTTTGTGGCAAGCCCTGAGATATTGGAACACTGCTATCATGTCCCCCCTAGACCTTCTTTTCATTAGAGTAGACATACTAAAACGTATGTTCTTCATATGTTTTAGCCTCCAGCCCCCTAATCATTCTTGTTGCTCTTCTCTGCACTCTTTCCAGAGTCTCAACATCTTCTTTATATTGTGGTGACCAGCCACATGAAAGCCGCATTTCACTTTTCAATGGAATAGGAAGAGTTAAACTCATAAGCAAATATCTGACCTATTTATTTATTTTTTTATTTATTTTGTATGCTGCCCATCTCAGTATCCAGAGCAGCTCTGGGCAGCCTACAATGCAATAAGAATAGAAGTATTAAAAAATATATAAGTATAGAAACAATTAAACTATAAAAATTACATAAACTAAAAACCAGTGTCTTGCACAGAAAAGGGGTGGTGCCTTCTTCTGTCACTGCACCAGCCCCCAGCCACAATAGACTGAATCTTGCCAGAGAAAACACTTACTACCTTCACCTGACAGATATGCCCCTGGGAAATTTTAGGGCAGGGGTCTTCAAACTTGGCCCTTTTATGACTTGTGGACTTCAACTCCCAGAATTCCTCAGCCAGGCACACTGGCTGAGGAATTCTGGGAGTTGAAGTCCACAAGTCATAAAAAAGCCAAGTTTGAAGACCCCTGTTCTAGGAAGTGGCTATCCTTATTCTCTTCCTCTATCTCTAGTCAGTCTCTGGGCTGGGCTGCCTCTTGTCTCACCTCCGTCTTTGGAATGTGGTCCTTCCTTCTTGGCCAACTGTTACTTCACTTTAGTTCATCATGCCAACTCCATTCCATGGGGACCATCTCTTGCATATAATCATGTTTCATCTAGCAACAACCAATTTGCCATTCCCAATTCTGGTGATTAAATGAGAACTACCTGTAGAACTTGCAAGAAGAACATTTAAAAGCCCTGCATTACTTGGGGCCAGATTGTTGGAAGGACTATTTTCCCAATCATATCTACACAATCCACCAGAAGGGGAAGGCAAGGAATGTTACAGGTCCCCTCTCTTAAGGAGGTCCATCTAGTGGGACCAAAAAGAAGAGCATTCTCCATGGTAGCTTTCTCAATGTGGAACATCCTCCCTGTGGAAATAAGATTAGCCCCCACTTTAACACCCTATCAAAAGACCCTGAAAACATGGTTTTGTCAGGAGGCCTGGAGACCTGAGGGTGATATGGAGCTGTTTCATTGTTGTTGCCAGGGAGATGGGGTTTATTGGGTCTTGTATTGGGAATTTATTTCTGTAAGCTGCCCAGGGTCACAGTGAATAAATGTTCTTAATAAACTAAACATAAAATAATCTGGGTATTATTATTATTATTATTATTATTATTATTATTATTATTATTATTATTATTATTATAATATTTATATACCGCCCTTCTCCCGAAGGACTCAGGGCGGTGAACAGGGCAAATGTATAAAATACAAAAATACAAAAGTTAAAAGGAATTAAACATAATGCCCAAGGTAAAAACAATAAATACAAATATTAAGAACGATAAAAAAAACCCAACCCATCCCCCATCAGGCCAAGCCGGCTTGTTCAAATAAATGCGTTTATCCTCATAGACTGTAGATTAAACACGCGACAGCAATATGCTAGAAGAGCAAATAATCCAAGATCTTTTCCAATTTTTGGAAGTTGTAGTCCTTCCTTAGGCATGATGAACACCTGGATTGTTAGATGTTTTTGTGCCAGCCATGGCAGTTCCCCAAAAAGGTCATCAGATGGGAGCAAAGAGGCTTCTTTGCTTCCACTGATGGGTCAGGGGTCCCCGGCCCCTGCAGCCCCATTGGCGAGAGAGTTTTATGGTCAGGGAGGGGCTGAGACCCCCCATAAATACCTCTGCTCAAGGGGCTGCTCTTTGTTCTTGTTCTTGTTTTGTTCCAGTTATGCTATGCTAGCTTGCTCTCTGTTCTTTTGTTCTCTCTCACATGCAGCCTCAACATCGGGGGTAGCAAGGCCCCCAACCCTCTCCCCGGGGCCTAACTGCCGGGAGGGGTCCAGCCTGGAGCCTCCCAACTATATCCTGCAATCCCAGAGGGCCCCCAATGAACCCCCAGGGCCCCCAGCCTACTTTTTGCCGCCGCCCAGTCACCCTGCTTGCCAGATGGTCTCCGGGGGGCCCCCGAAAGAGGCCCCCCCTCCAAATCCATCTTCAGCCGCCCCCAGGTTCTTCAGGACCAGCGATGGGCTTCTCAAAATAATCCGGGCAATCCATGTGCCATCCAGCCTCCATCTTGCAATCCTCAGGAAGAATCTCCAGGGCTTCTGCTGGCCGGCAGACTTAGGCAACGCCCTCCCCCGGATCACATGATTTCCGGGCATGCCCAGTCGGAGCTATCCAAAAATCAGAGAAAAATAGCCCCACCCACCAGAGGGATTCCTCTACCATTCATCTCAATGGACAGCTCTCAGATGTTTGCAAGTGGGGAGAGGACCAACAAGAACTTTTTTACCTGCCTCTCCCCTCCCAAATGATTTTAAAAAACTGCAACTTGGGGGGGAGAATTACAACAGTTGGAGTAGAGATGTCTATTAAAGGATGGGACTCTAGAGATGGTTCTGAACTCCCCACCTCTCCCCTGGGGACCCCGAGAAGAGTGGCATCATAGACAAGCATACACCACTCTGCTGAGCTCACTGGATGGCAACTTGTTCTCCAGCATTCCAGATAGACTCACAGCTGGTGAAGTTTGGCGGTTATTATACAATTTATTCAACAGCGACAGCATCGGTTCGATCACCAGACTTACAACTGAGTTTTACTCATCCAGACTGAGGTTTGGAGCCAGCATGCCTGAACATCTTGGAAAATTGAAGGTACTCAGGGCAGAACTGGTGTCCAGAGATCACCCTGTAACTGATGCGAACATGGTCGCTGTCATTCTGGCTTCCCTGGACAGAGGTTGGAGCAGCTTCATTCTTTCACTGGAGGGGACAACGAAGGAAGCCATGACTCTGTCCTACCTCACAGGGAGACTCATCGAAGAAGATAGAAGGCGAAGAGATACAGGAGAATACGCCAGAGTCACCACTCAGCAAGCCAGAAGGGGGCGCCACAACTCAGAGAAGGTTAATGCTCTACTTAAGTGTTTCATCTGTGGCTCTGAGGGACATCTGAAGAAAGACTGTCCCCATCAACAACAAGCCCCCAAACGTGGTCCCAATCAAGTAAGGGGCAAGGGGCAAGGAAGGGGGCGTGGCGGGGGCAAAGGTAGTGCCAAGGGCAATTTTCTGCATACTTGTTCCCTCACCCCCATCACAAAGGCTGATAGCCCCACTGACTTATGGTTACTGGACTCTGGAGCTTCATCTCACATTACCAATATGAGTCAAGGGTTTAAAAGGTTAAAGAAAATTAACTCATCTGTCAAAGTGGCCAACGGTGATAAAGCTTTAGTTATTGGGGAGGGCACTGTTTCTGTACCCGGGCTGGGAAAAGTTGAAGGGGTATTGCCTGCTCCCTCCATTGCCAACAACCTATTAAGCATTACCAAATTATGTGACGATGACAAGGTGGAAGTTTTATTTCGCAAGGGGGGAGGTCATGTCACCCGGAACCAGAGGGTCATTGGAAGTATTGCCATCATAAATGGTTTGCCATACTTCTCCCCTGAGAACCCACCCACCTCAGAAGGGGCCCCACAGCCAGCCCCAAAGCTGTTTAAGGAGCGCAAGGCCGAAGCGGTTGCACCCAAGCCCCCACAGCCAGCCCCAAGGCTTTCCAAGGGCAGTGTGGGCAAGAAACCTGAATCTCAGCAGGCACCTACAGCACCACTCAAGGCAACTAGAGCCAAGAGGGTGTCAGTGGGGAAGCCGCTCCACGATAAGTGTGCCCATCTCTTACACAGAAGATTAGGTCATGCGAGCTTCCCTGTAGTTAAAAAGATGGGAGAATTTGCTGAGGGAGTCCAGCTCAAGGATTGTGACGTGTTCCTGGACTGTGCCATTTGCAAGAAAACAAAGAGGAAGGCTGCCCCTATACCAAAGGTGTCATTGCGTAAAGCTCAGTACCCGTACCAACTAGTACATGTTGATTTGGTTGGACCTTTCACACCATCCCTAGGGAAAAGACAGTATTTTCTCACTGCCGTTGATGATTTTTCATGATACGGCCACGTGTATACCCTCACAGAAAAATCCGAAGCCTTTGACGCCATAAAGTCACTGTACAACTTTGTAGAGACCCAGTATAAGACCAAGATCGCACAACTGCAGAGTGACCGCAGGGCTGAGTTCATGTCCCGAAAATTCCAGGACTGGGTAAGGCATAAGGGCATCCACCATTTTCTTACTGCGCCATTCACCCCCGCTCAGAATGGCGTCGCTGAGAAAAGAAATGGAATCCTGCAAACTATGGTGCGTAGTCTGATTGCAGATGCTGGGGTCGCAGAATCATACTGGGCAGAGGTGGTGCACTACGCCAATTACACCTTAAACCGCACCTGGAGCAGTGTTGTGGACCAGACCCCATATTTCCTGGTCCACGATAGGAAACCAAATCTGGGACATTTACGTGTGTTTGGTTCCTACGCGTGGGTGCACATCCCCAAGCAGCTGCGGAAGAAGGGGAGATCTGTCTCCCAGAGACTGAGGTTCTTGGGCTATGCTCCTGGCTCCAAGGCCTATCATTTCCTGGGAGAAGGGGCCAGGCCTGTGACTTCCCAATCTGCCTCTTTCGAAGAGGACTCCAATTGGACCCAGATCCACTCGAATGATCTGAGCCCATATGTCAACCGACCCAGCAAGGACACACCGACCACGACATCACCTGAGACGACCACATACCCTGCCACCGACAAAAGTGAGGAACAAGACGAAGATGCGTCCAGTCCCATGGAGGAAGACACGCCGTCTTCACCCCCAGCGACGCCTCAGAGACCCGCAGAAGAAAAGGGTGGTGAGTGGCAGAAGGTAAGGAGGTCAAAGCGGTCCAACAAAGGGATCCCGCTAAAGAGAATTGACATTGGGCACATTGCGTCTGTCAACAGCATTGTGGTCACCCCAAAATCCTTCTCTGACATCCAGGAGCTGCCCATCGAAGAACAGGAGAAATGGCAGCTCGCGATGGAGAAGGAGATGCAGTGCCTAAGGAAACTCAAGGTCTTCACCCCCCAGCAACCACCAAAGGAGAGGAAAGTCATTGGCACAAGGTGGGTTTACAAGGCCAAACCACTTGCCAATGGCCTCTACCTGTATAAGGCCCGTTTGGTAGCCCAGGGATTCGCTCAGCGCTACATGGAAGACTACGGGGAGACCTACTCTCCAACCGTCCGGGCAGAGAGCATCAAGGCCGCCCTCGTAACTGCAGCCACTCTGGGGGAGGAAGTCTTCCAATTCGACATCCAGACGGCTTACCTCCACGCCAACTTGGACCGGCAGATCTACGTGAAGGCCCCTCCTGGCTACCAGCAGGAAGGGGGAAATACATGGTTGCTCCACAAAGGGTTATATGGCCTCAAGCAGTCGGGGAAATTATGGTATGACTGTCTTAGAAAAAGTTTGGTTTCACTGCATCCCATGCAGATGAATGTGTCTTCACACGCAACTCCAAGGGTACCACAGAACGGGTGTTAGTTTATGTGGATGACCTACTATATGTAGGGCCTGACAAAGAAGGGTGTGATGAATTTGCCAAGGCCCTGGAAGAAAAGTTTACCCTGAAGTCTTTGGGGCGGGTTGACAAGTACTTGGGTGTGCACATCTTGGCCACTAAGGGGGGGGGTTCGCTCTATCTCAAAAAGAAAAGATAGAGGAGTTATTGGCCAAATGCAAAATGGCAGAATCTAACCCAACACATAGCCCGATGCAAAGTGACTATTACAATCACACTCACAAGGACGGTCCTGAGTTCACAGATAATAAGCTTTACAGATCTGTGATTGGCTCCTTGCTATATATCAGCAATTGGAGCAGGCCTGACATAGCTTTAGCTGTGAATCTATTGTCCAGGCACGTGGAACACCCAAAGGAATTCCACTGGACTGCTGTTAAAAGGGTACTTAGATACCTCAGGGGCACGACCGATGCTCTCCTTGTGCTGGAACCAGAGAAGGGGAAGACGGCCCAACTCTCCGCTTACTCAGACGCAGACTGGGCTGGCGACACCAAGAGTAGACGGAGCACCTCTGGTTTCCTCATATTGCTAAATGGCTGTCCTATTCATTGGCATGTTAGGCAGCAAAAATTTGTTTCTTGCTCCACGGCCGAGGCTGAATATGCCAGCCTGTCAGACACGGCCAATGATTTGATTTGGTTCAATGATCTGATAACGAGCATCTGGGCATCTCCTCCTCTGCCCATCCAAATTCAAGAGGATAACACAGCCGCAATTACAATCTCGGGGGCATATGCGGTGGGCTCCAGGTCCCGCCACATAGACATACGCTATAAAAATGTCAGGCAGCTTGCCAAAGAGGGTTTTATACATGTTGAGCATTGTAACACAACTGACCAGATAGCTGATCTGTTCACCAAACCTGTTCCCATTGACCGGCACAACCTTCTGTGTAAGCGTTTGTGTTTGGTCTTCTGAACGTTTTTATACATGTCTATGACACCTGCTCGCCCCCTCACACACATTCACTGGTCCCTGTCATTGGCTGGCAAGAAGGGGAATTGTTAGATGTTTTTGTGCCAGCCATGGCAGTTCCCCAAAAAGGTCATCAGATGGGAGCAAAGAGGCTTCTTTGCTTCCACTGATGGGTCAGGGGTCCCCGGCCCCTGCAGCCCCATTGGTGAGAGAGTTTTATGGTCAGGGAGGGGCTGAGACCCCCCATAAATACCTCTGCTCAAGGGGCTGCTCTTTGTTCTTGTTCTTGTTCTGTTCCAGTTATGCTATGCTAGCTTGCTCTCTGTTCTTTTGTTCTCTCTCACATGCAGGCATGGATGCCTCCATGCCAAGTAATTCTTTCTCTCTAATCTATCGTTGAATAAAGCTTCATATGATTGCATCTCTGCGTTCTGCTTTTCACTTGGAAGCACCTTAATGATCCATCGACCTTGTGAGACCATCTCACATGGATGACTTTGGGCCAGGCTTTCTCTCTTAGCCCAAACCACCTCCCAGGGTTGTTATTGTAAGGAAAATAGGAGATGACATTATGAGCTCTGTCTCAAGTTGTACAAAGTAAAAGGGGTTTATGATAATTGTCCCCCAATGAGACAAGCCCACCTCACTTGTGCCAATGGAAGAAGCCTGCTATGGATCCCATCTGTTAAGGAATTGAGGCAGGCGGGTTCAAGAAGAGCCGTTTCTGTTTTGGCTCCATCACTGTGGAACAATCTACCAGAACTGCTCCCTCCTTTTTGGCCTTCGGGAACAGTATTAAAACTTGGCTTTGCTTGTTGACCTGGGGCTTTGTTTGTTGTCCCATCTGTCTCTTAGCTCTTTTAGTTTCAGTTTTAGTACAGTTTTTAATAATACTTTAATCTGTGTAGTTATAATATTTTAATTATTTGTACTGGTTTTATAACTGATAAGGTGCCAGAGTCACTGTCAGAGCTGCCACTCTTTGCTCACAACTAGGCTTCACTAGATGCAGTCTGCCATGAACTATGGGGGGAGGAAGCTGGGGGGGGAACAGGAGAAGGGGAAACCAAAAGCAATCTTTGGGCCATCCCAAGACATCCCAAGGCCACTGTCCTGGAAATGGAATGTAACACCCATCCATCTATCCAACCACCGCAGGGACAGATATCAAAATATCTTCAAACATGACTGGACAATGGGGTGGAGGAGTGGAACACAAAAGGGAAAGTTAGCTAGGGAATCTTTGCATGCAAACTCTTAGTTCTGGCTTTGCATAACTGTAAACATTTGGTTTTTCATAAAAGTAATTTTTTTACATCAAATGAAGTTGAGACTCTTTCTTAAAGGATCAAGCTGGGCCAGATCTGATAGTCACCTTGTAAGTAGAGATAGGCAGCAAAATAGATGATAGATAGATAGATAGATAGATAGATAGATAGATAGATAGATAGATAGATAGATGATAGATAGATAGATAGATAGATAGATAGATAGATAGATAGATAGATAGATAGATAGATAGATAGATAGATAGATGAGAAAGGAAGGAGGGAGGGAGGGAGGGAGGGAGAGGGAGAGGGAGGGGGAGGGAGGGAGGGAGGAAGAAAGAAAGAAAGAAAGAAAGAAAGAAAGAAAGAAAGAAAGAAAGAAAGAAAGAAAGAAAGAAAGAAAGAAAGAAAGAAAGGAAAAAAAAATATTAAGAACTAGTGCCTGGATTTAGTTGCCTTTCCTATTCCATCTGTTCCCCTCTCACCTTCTTCTTTGGTCTCATAAGAAAGAAAGCACAGTGGAGATTCCAGGCCACCGGTTAATAAAGCCATCTTGGAGGAAGACCATATTAAAATGTTAATCATGAGATGATACGGTTTAATAGAGAGAGGGACAGGTGTCAATAAATTTTGGTTAAGAACAAAACCAGCTTGGATGTATCTTGTCGCTTTCCTCTCCAACCCTCTGGGGTCTAATTTAAAGCATAGAATTTGCAGTCCAGTGCAGCCGATAAACTCCGAAGAGGGCTGTCAGTTGATTACGGAGTTGCTTTTATCGCTGTCATACATATGCAAGTCTTCCTAATCTTGTCACAGACTTGCATGGGGCAGCCTTCGTTCAGTCCTCTTGATTGTTCTGAGTGAGTCACTCGCTGTTGTATCCATTTTTCTACCCAGTATCTCTGCCAGACGCTTGCTGTTGACAGCTTTTCCATGATGCAGCTATCAGGTTAAGTCTATATTATTTATATTTATTCATGCTGGCAGCTCTGGGATGGCTTAGATGGAGCAGGAAGGAAAATCTTCCAAAGTGGGTTGTGACACCATTTGAAAGACAAAATAAATAAAATAAATATTCAATACACTCATAGCTAAAGCAGCAGAGTAAAAAGCATAAGCTTCAGTTGGGGCAGGGGTGGGGGAGATAGCAAGCTAAAATTAACTTGGGTGGCCTGGGGAAAGTCAAGAGAGAGAGGCTATTTCTTGGGCAAAATATTCTCATGCTCTGGGCCCCCAAATGAATTAAGTGCTTCGAAAAGTGTCATCATATCCACACATTAGTTCTTGCAAACATTTTGGACAGTGTATTCAATATCTAGATTGAAATCTCCAGACAAACATTAAAATGCTTGTTCATTTCCTTTATAATTATTCTGGCCAAATTTATCATCGTCCACTCCTAACATTCAGATTTATCCACCAGTTTCCTTGCCTAGGTCAGTTTACTACATAAGCAAGACCAGAATCAATCAAGAAATCTGAAAAGCCGAAAAAGTTTGGGGGGAAATGGAAAGAAGGGCTAGGGGCGACATGATAGCGATGTTCCAATATTTCAGGGGCTGCCACAAAGAAGAGCACTGTTACCTTCCCATCAAAGTGGTACCTATTTATCTAACTCACATTTGCATGCTTTTGGCAGGAGATGGGGCGAGGACGGGAGCTCACTCCCTCGTGTGGCACTCGTGTCACGAACAGGGGCTGCTGGCTTTCAACAAGCCCAGTGTCTTAACCACTGAGCCCCCACACCACCCTAAAGGAAGATATGGCCTAAACTGTTTAAAACTACTGTTTAGTCTCCTAAAATGAAGATGGATTTGCATGGATTAATTATATATTATAGACTGCATTTGGGTTGAACAAGACTGAACAAGCTACAAAGAAGAGGGGGTCAAATTATTCTCCAAAGCACCAGAGGGCAAGACAGGAAACAATGGTTGGAAACTGATCAAGGAGAGAAGCAACCTGGAATTAAGGAGAAACTTCCTAACAATGAGGACAATTAACCAGTGGAACAGCTTGCCATCAGAAATCATGGGCGCTACATCACTGATGGTTTTTAAGAAAGACTGGACAGTCACTTGTCTGAGATGGTATAGGGCAGGGGTAGGCAACCTTGGCTCTTTTATGACTCATGGACTTCAACTCCCAGAATTCCTGAGCCAGCATGGCACAGCTTGGAATCCTCTCCCTATGCCCTCAGCATGGTTGGCTCAGGAATTCTGGGAATTGAAGTCCACGAGTCATAAAAGAGCCAAGGTTGCCTACCCCTGGTATAGGGTCTATACCTATAGGATTATAAGTATAGTGCAGCAGGGGGCTGGACCAAAATACCTCCAAGGTCCCTTTCCGCTCCTATTCTATTCCTATTCCTATTCCTATTCTGTTCTACTTTACTCTACTCTACTCTACTCTATGCTACTCCACTCCACTCCACTCCACTCCATTCCATTCTATTCTATTCACCCAAATCAGAGTTCTGGAAAGACTTCCAAAACTTTTCTGTCAATCTATAAAGCTACACTATATTAGGCTTCTTGTGTGCTAGATTTTGGTAAATAAGAGAATGTGGGTCTGTTTCTTTGCCATCTGTTATCTTTTCAGTTTACAGTGGAGCCTAGCTAGGTCACTTCATAGCCCATCTTTCCACTCTATGAAATAGTTGTATTCCTATAACATATTTCTCCTGTTTACTGCATTAACCCATTTTCTGGGGTTTGCACAATCTATTTCAACCATAAAGTAATAGCACATGAACAGAGAGTGCCAAATCACAGAAAACTTAATCAAGGTGAACACTGCTCATGTTTAGCATGTTGTATGAATGAATCCACTGGTTTGTACCTAACAGGTTTCTGGCATGCCTTATGAACACAGCTACAGATGAGAGGGAGGGATGTGAAGTTATTTCTTCCTCTACTTAATGTGAATTCGTTTTGAGTTTTCTCTAACCAAAACACAAATCAAAACCAGGTCATTCCTCCACCTCAAAACCAGCTTCCTTTGATCACAAAAGCATACAAATATGTGCCTATCAGGAGAAAATATCCAAAAATATCTACTAATTTGTGAAATCGTACAGAAAAAAGCATATTAAATGAAATTGCTTTGAAGGAACATACCTGCTGGGGAAAAATATTCTCAAAAATAGATACAAATTCTTTTCATTTTTATCATCAGATACAAACAGATGTGGAAATGAAACAAGCCTTCAAAAGAATAGAAATGCATGGGAGAAGGAAAAAATACTCAACAAAGCAAAAAAATTGTCTCCTAGGTTCCATTGGGTGTGTGCAAGAGGTCAAAAATGTCAAAATGGCAGCTATGGAGTCAATACTCCTATTGAGATGCACCCCAAAAACTGCCAATGCATAGTTTGTTTAACTATAATTGATAGATAAACCATAGTACCTTCAGGCATAACCCCATGATGGGGTTGTGTGATTTGTCAACTCAACAAATGTGCTACACAATTTACAGTTCAAGACTATTTACAGGTAATCCTTGATTTATGGCCATAATTGGGATTGGTTCTGTTGCTAAGCAAGGCAATCATTGAGAGAGACATGCCTTTTTACAACCTTATTTTCTATGCTTGTTAAGCGGATATTACGTGAATCATACGGTTGTTAAGTGGATCCAGCTTCCCCCATTGACTTTGCTTGTTGGAATCCAGCTGGGAAGATCACAGATGACAGTCACATGATCTTGGGATGCTGCAACCACTGTAAATGCCAGCTGCCCAAATTCTGATCATGTGACCACAAGGACAGTGCAACAACATGATAATGTAAGGACCGTTTGTCTATGGAGATTCTCAGTCATCCAGATCATAGTTGTCCCAAAGGTGCTTTTACAGGAGGCAACTGGACTTTCTTGGTTTTTTTTCTTTAAGACATTTTGCTTCTCATCCAAGAAGCTTCTTCGGCTCTTACTGACTGGGGGAGAATGGGAGGATTTATACTCCTTGCAGACAGCTGGTCATTTGCATTCTTTTAGAGAGTCGTTAAGACCACTTAGATGTTTATCCAAGTGGCCTCAATGACTCTCTTAAAAAATGCAAATGACCAGCTGTCTTCAATGAAAATATATCCTCCCATTCCTCTCCAGCCAGTCAGAGCTGAAGAAGCTTCTAGGATGAGAAGCGAAACATCTTCAAGGAAAAACAAGAAAGTCCAAGTTGCCTTTTGGAAAAACACCTTTGGTAAGGACCAGTTCTAAGTAACGTTTTTCAGTGATGCTGTAACTTTGAATGGTCAGTAAATGAATTGTTATAAGTTGAGGACTACCTGAATTTAATAAATAACGTTGTTTTGTTTTGTTTTTGATTTGCTCTGTTTTGCTTTACATGCGCTTCCCCCACCTGAAGACATTCCTGGTTTGATTCGAAGTTGGCAGAGCTTTTTTGGCCAAAAATAAAACACAACTGAAAATTCTAATTCTCCAGCAGCCAAATCATTGGCAAAGTGACATTATTGGCTATCAGCATTTGTGATTCTAACAAAAATATGTGGCCCCTTTATTGGTTGCATTACAATTTAGCAGAAAATGGAAGCTACTCCATCTTTGAGTTACAAGAGATTTATAGCTTAAGCTGTCCATATCCTTAATTTGCAGTGGTTTTAATTTTATTTTATCTCTCTAAGAAGATTGAGTTATGTTAGTAATATCTCATCTACTGGATAAGTTACCCTTTCTAAAATGAAAAATGGTGAGGGATGCTTTGCTCACTTGTAATGCTGCCTTGTTTTTATTCATGCTGGTATCACAGATGACGTTTCACAATGAGAAAAAGGTATTGTTAAATCAATAGAAGCAAATAACATTCCCAATTATTTAGAGGACACCCGTTTTGATTTAGTGAAGTTAGTCTGCAGACGTTTGACACTCCTGTTAGGAGGGGGGAAAGAAAAAGAAAACATGCTCTCACAGACAAGATGCTTTTGTAAAGTCGCGTGCTTCACATAGAGACGGACACAGAGCTGGGGTAAAGATGAGTTTATTCTGAACAGAACGAACTGGGGAAACAGGGAAACCTGGCGTCTATTTGTACCTGCCCAGGTGGATGGCATCCAATCAGTTCAAACCTGGGCTTCCTGCCAGTGCAGGTGACAATGGGTGTAGATCCTGGCTTCCCACCAGGCTGACCATGCCTGGGGCTGTCAATAGCTTAAGTCATTAGGCTTATCCTGAGTGAGCAGTCATCGCCCGGAGCTGTCCAGCCCCTCTGCTGATCTGCACCATCAGCCTCCTGCTGTGCTGTCCTTTGTGTATGCTGGGAGGCATACACTGCACCCCTTCCCCCATAGTGAGGATGATCCTCTGTCGTTCCTTCTTAACTATATACAGCTTATTTACAATTTTTACATTTAACCCTCCAGATTCCTCCTCCCCCCAGGCTTAAGAGTGAACATAATCACTGAGGTAGCTGGGGGCTCTGTGTGTCCTGTTTGATCTTCTCAGGCTTGGCTCTGTAGTGGTTTCGGTTCTGCTTCCTGTTCCTTGGTCTGGTTGTGTTGGTCTGATTTGTGTGTGTGCATGTGTTTCTGTGTTGACTCTTTGTGACCTGCTGCCCTCAGACTCTTGCTTACTTTCCTTGTCAGCTCCCTGCCAGGCAGATGGATGCCCCAAAACCCTTCCTGCTGTTCTTCTGGGTGACTGTGACTGTGGCTGTGTGTGTGTTTGTGTTTGCTCTGCCTCCTCCCTTGCTGTTTCCATTGATTCTCCACCCGTCCTCTCAGGGGCTCTCTTCCTTAGTTGATCTAAGTGTCTCCTCCACAGGAGTCCCCCCTCCACCCTTACTTTGTAGGAGAGGGGGCCTGTCCGTTCCACCACTTCACCTGGCACCCATGGATGGCCTGTGCTGTAATTTCTGGCCCAGATCTGTTCCCTTATGTTGAAATTGGTTTTGAGGGTTGGGGGTTCTGTGTCTGCTGATACCCTGTCTGGGTGGAGTCTGTCTAACGTAGTTATGAGGCGTCTGCCCCACCTGAGCTCCGCTGGGCTCTTTCCTGTGGCTGTACAGGGTGTTGCGTGCTGATGGAGGAGGAATGTGGCCAGTCTCTGTTTCCAGTCCCCTTGTACTATTCGTTTGAGTGCATCCTTGGTAGTCCACACGAACCTCTCTGCCAACCCGTTACTGGCAGGGTGAAAGGGCGCTGAAGTGGCATGCCTAATCCCCAAGGTCCTCAGGAACACTTGGAAATCCAAGGAGGTAAATTGCGCTCCGTTATCAGATACTACTACATCTGGTAGCCCATGTGTGGCAAACACTCCCCTTAGTGCCTGTATTGTGCCCGCTGATGTCATGTTGGACACAGGTACCACCTCTAACCACTTGGAGTGACTATCCACGATGACTAAGAAGGTGTGTCCCTGAAATGGCCCCGCATAATCTATATGGACCCTGGACCAGGGGGTGTGAGTTTGTTCCCACTTGTGGACTGGAGCGTGTGCCTGCTCTGGGCGAGACCTTTGGCATGTGTAACATCCTGCTACCAACCCCTCTATCTCTTTATCCAACCCAGGCCACCACAGGTAACTCCTGGCCAGAGCCTTCATCCTTACCACTCTCAGGTGACCCTCGTGAAGGGACTGAAGGACTTTCTCCCTAGGTTTTGTGGGGATGATGACCCTGCTCCCCCACAGCAGGCAGCCTTTATGGGTTGAGAGCTCGTGCTGCCGCGTAAAAAATGCTGTGAACTCAGGTCCCGGTGACTTGTCCTGCCACCCGCTGCTAACCCAGGACTGAATTCTGCTAAGAATCTTATCCCTGGGAGTTTCGGCTGCTATGTCGCTAGCGTCTAATGGGCACTCAGCCAGCTCCTGTATTGCTAATATCTGATTAGCAGGAGCGGGATCCGGTCCAGCCTCCCTTAGGGGAAGTCTGCTGAGTCCGTCGGCGTGTCCCATTTCCTTTCCTGGTCTATGGATTAGCTTACAGGAGTATGCTGAAAGAAAAATGGACCAACGGAGCATCCTTGGTGAAAGGATCTGTGGCGTTTGCTTCTCCGTGGTGAATAATCCCAGCAGGGGCTTGTGATCCATGTAAATGAGGAACTCCTTCCCGTACAGGTAGTCGTGGAACTTTTTTACCCCCGCGACCACTGCCAGCGCCTCCTTATCTATCTGCACGTAGTTTCTCTCCGCCGCTGATAGTGTCCGGGAATAGTATGCTATGGGAGCCTGCGAGCCGTCCTCCCTTAAGTGGCTGAGGACTGCCCCTATCCCATAAGGGGATGCATCGCACGCTAGGCAGATGGGCTGGTCCTCCCTGAAGTGAGTGACCATTGCGTCCCCGGCTAGCATGTTCTTAAGGGTCCTGAACGCGCTTGTGTGTGTGGCAGTCCAGTCCCAGGGTGTTTGTTTGTCCAGGAGCCTGTGCAAGGGCTCTGCGATGGTCGCCTTGTGCGGCAGGAATGTATGATAAAAATTTAAGAGACCAAGGAACGCTTGCAGCTCCGCTTTGTTTTTGGGAATTGGGGCTTCCTTGATAGCCCTCATCTTGGAGGCTGACGGGTGGATGCCCTGCGTGTCTATCCTGAATCCCAGAAACTCCATCTCCGTAACCCCAATTTTACACTTGTCCCCTTTCAGTCTTAGACCCACATCCCTAAAATGACTGAGTACCACTCTTAGCCATGATGCCAGGACGTCCTCCGAGCTGGCCGCTAAAAGGACATCGTCAAAATACGGGCAAACCCCGGGGATCCCCTTTAGCGTTTTTTCCATGACTTCCTGGAAAATCCCCGGAGCTACGCTCACCCCGAATTGCAGTCGGTTTACCCAGAACGCCCCTTTGTGGGTGATGATGGTCTGGGCCCTTGCTGCCTCGGGGTCTACCGGCAGCTGCTGATAAGCCTGGGCAAGATCTAATTTCGCAAATACCGCCCCACCTTGCAGGGATGCCAGGATGCTGCTTACGGTGGGAACCGGGTACGAATGCGCACTTAACGCCTGGTTAATTGTCCCCTTATAATCTGTGCAGATTCTAATGTCTCCATTTGCCTTTAATGGGGTAACTATGGGGGTCTCCCAGTCCGCCCCATCTACCGGCGTCAGCACCCCCTGTTCCACTAACTTATCCAATTCCTACTCAATCTTATGCTTGAGTGTAAAGGGAACTCTCCTCGCCTTCATCCTGACCAGTGGGACTAGGGGTTTAATTTAAAAGAAATCGGGGGCCTGGTGTACTTCCCCAACCGTTCGTCGAAGACATCCGCGAACTCCCTGCAGATGCCCTCCAGGGAGGTGTGGCTCTGCGTTTGGTGGATCCCGGTGATCCCAATGCCCAACGCCCTGAACCATCCTAGCCCCACAAGGCTGGTCCATTGCCCTTCGACGACCAGCACGCTCAACCTCCTCTTAAACCCTTTGTAGTGGACCGTCACTGACGCCTCCCCCCTGACTTTAATAGGAGAGTTCTGGAAGTCTGAGAGGGTCAGTTTGGATGGCCTCAGGGGAACCCGCTGGCTGCTTCACTTGCAGATCTCACTGAAAGTCCGCACGGAGATAATGGATACGGCTGACCCAGAGTCAAGTTCCATTACACAGGGAACCCCTTGAATTTTGACCCTCAGTTTGATTTTTGGGATAAGGGGTGGGTGTTCCCCGGTTTCGCAAACAGCCGACCGTCCTGCCGTGTGGCTAACCGTAAGCCTCGGCGACCTCTCCCCTGTACCTGTGGCCAGCTGGAAATCCGCCTCCACCTCGTGCAGACTGTCCCTTGGCCGGCCCCGACAGACCGCCGCGATGTGGCCGGTCTTCCCGCACGCTCTGCACTTCGCCAATTTGAAACGGCATGTAGACCGGGGGTGCTGTCCTCTGCAGCTGGCGCAACGGGTAGACCGGTTGGAGTTTCCTGCTCTGCAGCCGATGCATGGGGTAGACCGGTGTTGTCCAAGTGAGCCGGGCTGGGTAGACCTGGGGCCGCCGCCGCACTGCTGGGTAGATCGGGAGCGATGGGTGCTGCAGCCGGAGAACTGGGTAGACCAGGGGCCGCTTGTTCCGTATCCGCACTCCTGGTACCGCTGCTCGGGCGTCGCTGGGCGCTGCTCCTTCACACGGTCCCGGGAATAGGTGGTTGATCGCTGCTGGCGGTGGATGGCGTCCACCTCGAAGTCTCCCCCTTCTGCATCGTCGTGGCCGGACAGCTGATGGATGGCCCCGTTCTCCCTTGTGTTGGACTCCTCCACTACGTCCCAGGCTAGGAACTCCTCCTGGACGTCCCGAAGGGTCAGCTTCTGCTTGGCAAACATCTTCTGCCGCAGCTTCCGGTCCCTTAGCCCACAGACGATCCGATCCCGCAGACGGACTTCGAGGTTGTCGAAGTTGCAGAGTCTCGCCGCTTGTCGCAGGGCAGCCATGTACTGCTTCGCGGTCTCGCCTGGACACTGGTCCCGTTTCTCGAAACGGTACCGCCAAGCTATCTCTGATGTTTCAGGCTTAAAGTGTTCCGTTAGCTTAGATATCAGTTCGCTGTACCCGACGGCGTGAATGTCGTCGGGCGTGCACAGACCGACCGCCAGCTGGTATGTCTCCGTGCCACAGCTGCAGAGTACCACCGCAGCTCTCTCTCGGTCGTCCTTGACCCCATTCGCCCGTAGGTAGCACTCGAGCTGACTTACAAACACCTCCCACTCCTCAGGGCGGTTGCTGTTGAAGATGGGGTATTGTCCCAGTTGTGCCATTACCTCGGTCGGGGTTGTCCTGCGTTGGGTCCTGAGCTGCCGATGGGGTTTCGTCCGCGGCTAGCGTTTTCCGGAGCAGGATCCCACCTTCATCGCCAGTGTAAAGTCGTGTGCTTCACATAGAGACGGACACAGAGCTGGGGTAAAGATGAGTTTATTCTGAACAGAATGAACTGGGGAAACAGGGAAACCTGGAGTCTATTTGTACCTGCCCAGGTGGATGGCATCCAACCAGTTCGAACCTGGGCTTCCTGCCAGTGCATGTGACAATGGGTGTAGATCCTGGCTTCCCACCAGGCTGACCATGCCTGGGGCTGTCAACAGCTTAAGTCATTAGGCTTATCCTGAGTGAGCAGTCATTGCCCGGAGCTGTCCAGCCCCTCTGCTGATCTGCACCATCAGCCTCCTGCTGTGCTATCCTTTGTGTATGCTGGGAGGCATACACTGTAGCTTTAAGAACACTTAATTTAATTTCCACATAGGTTGAATTCACCAAGCTTCTTCTTTGATAGGAAACAAAAATGCATGTAATTTCCAGCTTTCTTGGTGTAATTAAGGGCTTTGTGATTGTTTTTTCTTTTTGTTGCTCTGTCAAAATATGTGAAAGCCATACTTCACTGCCACAATTTATTTTAGAATTAGAAGCTGATGTGTTATATTATTTTATTCATAAGGAGAACATAACAAGAGAACACCAATTATACTACTGGTAGCAGCCCTGTTTCTGATCACAAAACATAGAATCAGATGGCTGGAAGGGACCTTGGAGGTCTTCTAGTCCAACCCCCTGTTCAAGGCAAGAGACCGTACATCATTCCAGACCAGGGGTAGGTAACCTTGGCTCTTTTATGACTCGTGGCTCAGGAATTCTGGGAGTTGAAGTCCACGAGTCATAAAAGACTACCTGTACTTGATCATTTTTTTCCTTTTTTGACATCTTGCTAGGCGACTGGTAGTACTCGGATGTTGCCATATCCTAAAAGTGGTACAATGGGTGAAAAGGTTGAAAAGCCCTGCTCTATATTATAAAGGAGTACTTTATGCTTTATAAACATCCAATCAAAGAAGTTCCCTGAAAATGGGCTTCCACATGAGTCTGAAAGCTTGGAAGACTAAACCTCTGGTCCTGGTGATGGACCCAGACTGGATCTTGCAACTTTATCCTGGGATATGTAGATTCACCTTCATTCACTTATAAAGCATATAAAGCTGTGCTTAATGCTTTATAAAGTGGTACTAGAGATACTCTAAACTTAGAATGTACTGTATAAATATGGGCTATTTTTTCTAGCTCAAATGAGATGGAAGTATGGAAGTCTTCTGCAAACTAATCAAGTTAAAGGAATGGAAAAGTTGGGAAAATGGTCATTTCCCCTCCCCCAGTAGTTGCACAACCCCTGCAATACTCTAAGAAGATTGGTGCAATTCTAATGAGGGTATTCACAGATGATGGTGCAAAAAAGGGGAGGAAACACTGAGGATCCAGGAAGATGGATAACCCAAGCTCAGATGTTTGCATTTACCTCCTTTTCATGAACTGTTGTATTTGTACCTGGGCCCCAAATCGGAACTGAATTTTTAATGTCTTAATAATTTAGGGAATGAAGTCATTTCTGTGGAGTCCTTGGTGATCTCTGAGCTTGTAGATATTTCATTACCTGACTAAGTAACATATTCAGTGCGAATGAGTGTGGGGTTTACTCCCTGTTTGCATACAGTACAGACAATTATTGAACAGATCTTACCTGCCTGCCTATGTCAGTGGGAGAGTGGTTTGCTTCTTGGTAGTTCTTTGTTTAGAGTATTGCTTTTTGCTGCCATGTTGGACTGGTGCTAATCCCTGCTTATCTGGGTGTGGGCTACTAGAAAGCATGTGTTTTGGCCTTCTTGTTTCTTTCTTAGCTTTTTTATTGTCTCTTTTGAATGGTGTGTAAATGTGTGTAAATTTGGCTTATCTCTATGTGTTTGTTGATGACTGATATTTCTGAGTACCAAGCTTCCAAGAATTCCCTAGCATTTTTGGATTTAGTGTGGGCTAAGATGCTTACAGTTTAAAGCTATTTCAAATAAATATTCAATTGACTGGTTGTTTAGCTCTGCATATCTGTCAAAAGATGCTACAGTGTTGGCAGGGAATCCATCTTGGCTAACAACCTTTCATGGAATGCCCTGTTAAGATGTAATCACCTCTCATAGTGATACACTGTGTAACCCTTCCAAGCAAACACTAGAAGAGTTAAGGAGGTTTATTCATTAGCATTACAATAGGCAAAGTCAAAGAGCTGTTTCTTTAGTTAAAATCAAATCATCACTTGGCCAATAAGGTCTGGCCACCCTGGCAGTCTTTGGAAATCTTGTGAACACTGAAGGCAAGCTCACACTCCTCTTTGTAATGGCCTTTCTTCCATTTTGGCAACACAATATGTGTTCTTTCTTTATCCTGTCTATGGACCAGCATTTGGTCACTTTAAGGATCTGTAAGGTTCAACTTCCAGAATTTTCCAGCCAACACATTTTAAAGTTGTCAAGGTTGAGCAATACTGCTTTAGACCAACACTTCTATTGGTTGTTGGTCCCAATTTGGATGCCAAAGCATCCACATGTCCAACATCAAAAGGATTTTTTTATGAGAGACAGATGTTAAACAACTCACCTCACTGGTTCATTTTTTGGCTTTATGGAAACAGATTAGGAAAGGAAAGCAGCAGAATGGAGAAATTCCACAACTAGTTGCAGCTAACAGCCCCAAAGTTTGGTGGGAGGTAGCAAGTGAGCAGAGAATTTGCAATTAAACACATGAATTCCTCTGAACTTTTTGATGGAAAAAAGTCATCTCCAAATACAATATTCTCTTTTCTTAACCAAAGGATTGCTGGATATTTCATCTTTTGACAGTAATTGATAGCTGAGATGCATTGGTTTCATATCTGGCAGCATCGGATAGCTGGAGTGTTACAATATTTAATATTTGATAATTGACATGCAATGAGGTTTAATATCTGTTAGATTCTGACAGACCGCATGTAATCAATATGAGATAACAATTGATGGGCTAATGAGATTTTGGGTTTCATGCTGTCCTTCATTCACTAAAGGCTGAAGAAAAAGGTAAAGAAGAGCCCGCTCTAGACATTCAACCAACGTAATCAAAAACTTCAAATTGAAAATAGAGAAGCAAATTCTTCAAAAGCATTTACAGAATAACAGAGTTGCAAGGGATCTTAGAGGTTTCCAGTTCAACCCCCTACCCAAGCAGGAACTCCTAAATCATTTCAAATACATAGTTGTCCAATCGCTTCCTAAGCACCTCCATTGTTGGAGCACCCACAACTTCTGAATGCAGATTGTTCCACTAATTAATTGTTCTAACTGTTGAGAAATTTCTCTTTAATTCCAGGTTGCTTCTCTCCTTGATTAGTTTTCCATCCATTGCTTCATTCTCCTGCCTTCAGGTGCTTTGGAGAATAGGTTGACCCTGTCTTCTTTACTCTAAGTTATTCTGAGACTTCCTAACTATCTGAAAGTCTTTGTCTTTTCATCTGGAGAGTGATGGGAAGAGAGGCAGGCAGGAGATACAGGCACCCTCAACTCAATGTCAAAAGTCCCTTGAAGACACTTGTATGGGACTAAGTAAAAGCCCAAAGAAAAGATATAGTTGACCACTGCCCCCCTGTAATTTAACAGTCTTGATCCTGAGGCATAGAAGGACACAAAAGAGAAGACCTGCCATCTCAAAGTTATATTTTATAGGAGGGTGACACCGTGCTTCAGCTTCAAAGACAAAAAGGGCTCCAGGGCATGCCCTGTCTTTGAGTGACAGATGCTCAGCATGTGCACCTTCTTAAGCAGCTTTTCACCTTCGAAGCCAACCAGCCACATAGATCTGTTCTGCTAAGGGCAGAGCAGCTGGGAAGAGGAGAAGGGGGAAGGAAGAGAGGATTGGATCCCCAAAAGAAAGAGATTGATGGCCCCAGCGTTTTTGGCTCTGGCAATGCCCACTTCATTTCTGTGCCATGTTGGCATTGGTTTGGGTTCTTGAAAAATGTTTCCGGCAGGCGAACAAAGCTGCTACCCTTTTCTCAAGGCATAATAATGATAATATCCATCCATAGCCTTTGTTGCTCAAGGGATCTTTTGCACAGAGCTGAAATCTGTCTTCCAGCTTCTACTCAGAAGTGTAAAAAGTGGCCATCTAATAAAGATTTAGTCAGCAAACTCCACTTTGCTGGGAGGGGGTTCCAAAGATCAGTAGGTATCTAATCAGAAAGCTCTTGTCTCGTGTCTCCTACTGATGCCAGCACTGACAAAGAGGTTATTTTCACATTTGTAGCATCCAATTACATCTCATCCAGTTCTTGATAAATTGCCCAGGCCTAAACAGAAATGATGCGCCTTTAAGTCTAAGCAGCCTTCTTAACTTTCAAATGCATTCAGCCACCTTTGTTAAGTCTGGTGCAAAGGACACTTAGTGTACTTTTTTCCAACCTGAATCTCAACAAGCACAACACAGGAATGCAAAGCTCATCCCTCACAATCTGTAGCAATGGTGACTCTGGCATAATTAATCTCCTAACAATACTCAGCTCTGACTATGGGTTGTGCTGGACTTTCTGTACCTTCAGAATATAAGAAGACTCTTAGTATATAAAGCCAAGGTCATACAGTCCTACAGTACCTCCAGGGTCCTACAATGGCCTGCCACTTCTATTTGGGATGCTCTGAAAGTAGAGTTCCTTCTTCCCAAAATTGTTTCCGATAAACTGGGATTTAAGGTCTCCTAATAGTTATTTTTTTAAAAAAAATATTTTGGAGTACAATGTATGAGTGGCTAAAGACACACAGTTTGTCAGCTGGAGAGCTGACAGCCTGGGTTTGAGACCTGAACTCTGCACAATGGGGAGAGCTCCCATTACTTGGCCCAGCTCCTGCCCACCTAGCAGTTTGAAAACATGCAAATGTGAGTAGATAAATAGGTACCACTTTGGTGGGAAGGTAACAGTGTTCCATGCTCTTTGGCATATGGAAATTGTCTTTGGACAATAGTGCATCCCTTGACCAAGAAACGGGGATGAGCACAGTCCCCTAGAGTTGATATTTAAGAAATAATACCTTACAAATATATAGAGAAAATAAAATAGAATAATAGATTTGGAAGGGACCTTGGAGGTCTTCTAGTCCAACCCACTCCTCAGGCAGGAAACCTTACACCATTTCAGACAAATGGTTGTCCAATCTTTTCTTAAAAATTCCCAGTATTGGAGCATTCACAATTTCTGAAAGCAGATGATGAATGGAAACAGAAGCAATGGATGGAAGCTAATCAAGGAGAGAACCAACTAGAAAGAAGGAGAAATTTCCTGACAGAACAATTAATCAGTGGAACGATTAATTGTTCTAACTATCAGGAAATTTCTCCTTCATTCTAGTTCAGGGGTGTCAAACTCAATTTCATTGAGGGCCACATCAGCATTGTGGTTGCCCTCAAGGGGCTGGGTGGGTATGGCCAGGGTGGGCATGGCCTACTGGGTAGGCGTGTCTAGAGTGTGTATGGCCTACTGGGTGAGCATGGCCAGCTCTACATCGTTCGCGTCAAGGGTGCCTATGGGGGCCTGGGCAGGAGTGGGACAGATCTGAGGGTCTCTGGCAGAAGGAGGGTCTCTGGGCCAGGGCCAAAGCAGTGGGGGCCATTCCCTCACTGTTTCCAGGATGGCTTTGCAGGCCACATGAAACCACTTCACAGGCCGGATCTGGCCCCCGGGCCTTGTGTTTGACATGTCTGTTCTAGTTGGTTCTCTCCTTGATTAGCTTCCATCCATTGCTTCTTGTCCTGCCTTCAGGTGCTTTGGAGAAGAGGTTGACCCCCTGTTCTTTGTGGCAACCCCTTAGATATTGGAAGACTGCTATCATGTCACCCCTAGTCCTTCTCTTCATTAAACTCAAGGTTGACTCAGCCTTCCATCCTTCCGAGGTAGGTAAAATGAGGACCCAGATTGTTGGGGGCAATAAGCTGACTTTGTAATAATGCCGCTTGGGGTGTGTGTGAAAGCCCTAACAAGCAGGCATATACATAGAATGAAGGCTACTGCTAAGCTTGTAAGCCGCCCTGAGTCTTCGGAGAAGGGCGGGATATAAATGTAATAAAAATAAAAAAATAAAATAAAATAAACTAGAAATACCCAATTCCAGCAACTGTTATTTATGTTTTAGCCTCCAGTCCCCTGATCATCTTCGTTGCTCTTCTCTGCAATCTGATACCTGATGATCAACTGTTAAACAATGAAAGCCCCCTCCTCCATGAATTTCAACCCCATTTGAAAACCCTCTAAAAGAAACACTGGGAATTCCATAATTCATATCCAAACCCATGTGCCTTATACATGTATGAATTCTACAACTCCAAGACTTTCCAATCCAGGTACATATAATTATCAATGACTATGTTTTAGAGATTTGTGTGTATGTGTGTGTTTGTGCTGCTTTGGCAGGAAAAATATTTATTCAGCCAGACCAAGAGGCAGCAGAGAGCAAGTTGAAGTCAAGAGCCAAAGAAGCAATGATTTCCAGAGGAAAAATGGAGGACTGAAGATGCCTCTGTGAAAAGTCAGAGCTGATGACGGCAGTGAAGAATAAAGAGCCAGCAAGTAGACCAGCTCTTCGAACCTCTCCAGATAGAGGACCAGAGATTACGCACAAGCCCTCCAAACAATTGCTACTCTGAGGAGATTGCAAAACAGTGGTCTCTGGTGGGTTACAAGCAGTGGAGATAAGGGAATAGTCACCTTGTTAAACCATGGTTGGCGCTTTTGAAAGGACTGCCAAGTTTGAAGTGCAGTTATGCTGTTGCGACAATTATTGCTTCTCAGCTTGCCAATGAACTTGGGGGGAGGGAAGGGGGAAATGGAATGCAGTCTCCAGAGACCAAGAAGAGAGACCATGAGAACCAAGGATAGTTCATCAGATGTCTGGCCAAATTCAAAGAGACTTTCTCATAACAATATTGTAGCACTTAATTGGACGATGTGACCTGCGCTAATAGGGGGAGGAAGAACTCTATACTTTTACTATATGGTTTTGGTGGGGGTTTCCCAGAGGTGGTTTTGCATTCATACATGCCGAAATGATGTACTCAATAAAGTTTTGCATTAAAAGATTGGATCGTCTAGAAGGTGCTTGCTTGGTTGGGTTCATCAGTCGGATCTCTGACAAGGAAAATGTGTGTACATAATTCTTTTTCATAATCACATTTGGAAATTTCTTATTAATTTTCAGTTATTAAAAACTTTTGGATCAACACCAGGTAAGTCTAGCTTCAGTCCTTAATGAAGCTAAATTTAACTACAAGCTTAACAACTTTTTAAAAAAAATAAATAAACAGCAAAAGGTTGATTAAAACTTTGTTCGTAGAAAGCTACAAATGGACTAAGGATCCAGCTAAATTTGAAATAAGATTTTGGAGTGAATTATAATCCTTTCTATGGGAAAATGTGCTTTGTTTTGACTTTTAAAAAATAAGGTTTTAAAAGTTGGGCACAAGAGGGAATTAAATATTTGAATTAAAGAAAAGAATACATAAACTTGACTAAGAATGGCACAAAATATTCTAAACATGGAAATATTGAAGGATTCTTTTTTAAAAATGGAGTCAGAAATTATTATTAATAATGTTAATGGGAATATCTGTTGCTATGGACTGACTGTGTCTAAAAGATGTCATGGAAGAGGAATGTTTCCCCTGACAAGACAAAGACAGAGTTGAAAGTCAACTCACAAATGACAGGCTACAAAAATGACATGGAAAAAGATGTTACACTGGACATTCAAAAGAAACTGGCTGATGTTTTAATAATTAAAAGGGGACATATAAACAATAAACTGAGAGAATGAGCTGGATATTTTTTCTATATTGGACTTATAAAAGGGGCTTAAAGCTTTGAAGAAATTCATGAGAAGGGACAAGGAAGAAATGAAATGTGGGTCTGTGAGCTTGGTTGCTTTCTTGCAGACATTTCACAACCAAACTTGGTAACATCAGCAGCATTAAATTAAGTGCCACCACATGTCTGTTGGACCCGTGTCCCTCCTGGCTGGTTTATGCGGCTTGGGAGGTTACACGAGGCTGGCTCCTAGCAGTTATCAATGCCTCACTGAGTGAGGGGTACTTCCCTGCCGCCTTGAAAGAGGTGGTGGTAAGGCCCCTCCTCAAGAAACCTGCATTGGATCCAGCTATTTTAAATAACTTTCGTCCTGTCTCCAACCTTCGTTTTCTTGCGAAGGTTGTTGAGACCGTGGTGGCACAGCAGCTCCCTTTGGTCCTGGAGGAAACTGAGTATCTGGATCCGTACCAATCGGGTTTCAGGCCCGGGTATAGCACGGAGACGGCATTGGTCGTGCTGGTGAATGATCTCTGGCGGGCCCGAGATAGGGGTTATTCCTCTGTCTTGGTCCTATTAGATCTCTCAGCGGCTTTTGATACCATCGAGCACGGTATCTTGCTGCGACATCTTGAGGGGTTAGGAGTGGGAGGCACCGTTTTACAGTGGTTATCCTCCTACCTGTCGGGCCGTTCACTGACGGTGTTGGCAGGGGGGCAGAGGTCAACCCCTAGGCCCCTTAATTGTGGGGTGCCTCAGGGGTTGGTACTCTCGCCTCTCCTGTTCAACATCTATATGAAGCCGCTGGGTGAGATCATCCGTGGCTTCGGGGTGAGGTATCATCAATATGCTGATGATACCCAGCTTTTCATCTCCACCCTGAACCAACCCAGTGATGCCCTCGATGTGATGTCCCATTGCCTGGAAATGGTACAGATTTGGATGGGGAAGAACAGGCTCCGGCTCAACCCGGCCAAGACTGAGTGGCTTTATGTACCGGCATCTCGTTTAGTCCAAGAGGTTCCATCTTTGGTTATGGGATGAGAGATGTTACCTCCTGTTGATAGGGCACGCAATTTAGGCGTCCTCCTGAATTCACGACTCAGTTTTGAAGATCATATTGGAGTCATGGCTAGGGGGGCATTTGCCCAGGTTCACCTGGTACACCAGTTGCGCCCCTTTCTGGACCGAGATGCCCTACGTACAGTCACCCACGCACTCGTTACCTCCCGTATAGATTACTGCAATGCTCTCTACATGGGGCTGCCCTTGAAGACCACCCGGAGGCTTCAGCTGGTGCAGAATGCGGCCGCGCAGGTAGTGATGGGAGCACCCCGATACTCCCATATTACACCCCTCCTGCGTGAGCTGCATTGGTTACCGGTTGTCCTCCGGGTGAGATTTAAGGTGCTGATACTTACCTTTAAAGCCCTACGTGGCTTAGGCCCGGGATACTTGCAGGACCATCTGCTGCCGGGAACGACTTCCCATCGCCCAGTGCGCTCACACAGAGAAGGCCTCCTCAGGGTACCGTCGGCTAGACAATGTCGGCTGGCGACCCCCAGGGGGAGGGCCTTCTCTGTGGGAGCGCCAGCCCTATGGAACCAGCTCCCCCCTGAGCTTCGGATGACCCCAGATCTCCGGTCCTTTCGCTGCGGCCTCAAAACACTCCTTTTCCATCAGGCTGACCTGCACTGACAGGGATTTTAATTATGTTTTAAATTTTTAACTTATTTTTAACTTATTTTAATTTTAATTTTAATTTATTCTACAGGGGCCATTAATTTAATTTTCTTTTAACTTCTCTATTATTGTATGTTATTGTTGTTAGCCGACCTGAGTCCTTTGGGAGATAGGGCGGCATATAAGTCCCAATAATAAATAAATAAATTAGGAGGGTCTGCTATGAGCAAAGTTTACCTAGTTTGGTAATAAAACCACCAAGCTCACCGAGCATCAAGGATGCCACATTTCAAATATTTTCTTCCAATTGGAAGAAATGAAATCAATTTTTCAGACATTATTTCATTTATCAGCACTGAGCTTTGATGATGTTACCTAGTTTGATGATAAAACATCTGCAAGCAAAAAGCCAAACTCAAAACAACCCATATGGATTATGTAGTCCTTGAAGCAGCACAGTTTAAGAGGAACAGATTGAAATCAAAAGACTTGTTTTTAATGACCTTCCCTTTCTAGATGAGCCTTAACTTTCTCAACCTGGACTCCCCAATTATAATTCAAGAATACTGATTACTTTTTGAAATCCCTTTCTCTCAGTCTGTTCCCCCCCCCCCGCCATATGACAAATGTGACACGCAAGGATTTGCAATAACATGAATGGACATTCTTTTCATCTGCTATCTATCACAGAGATAAGAAGCATTTATACGCATGTCAGAAAAAAGGATTCTGCTAGATCTGGGGAAGAGTTAAGGTTTGAATTATTATCAGAATTAGTACTCTTTATTGACTCAGACTCCAATCTTCCCCAGCCATTATAGCCTTAGTAAAACATTAAACTAGCTGTTGTGATTCAGGGTCAGCCTGTGGGTTCGGCAGTTGGGTCGGATGACTCAGAGGAGGAGGTGGGGGGTGTTGAAGACCTTGCTGAGGGGGTTGAAGATCTTGCTGATGAGAGCCCTCAGCCAGGCCCCTCCCACTTGGTCACCACGGAGACCCAGCTGTGTGAGCCTGATAGCGTGGATGAAGATGACCCACAGCTGGCCCTGTTCAAGGACGCCCGACGCAGGAGGCAGTCAATTAGGAGTAAACAGAGGAAGGCAATGGGGCTTCTCGTAAGGAGGCAGAGAGAAGCCACGCCCTGAACTCTATATAAGGGGAATGTCTGGGAGGGCTGGTTTGCTGAAGGCAACCGCTCGGATAGTTCATGTTTCTTAAAGCTCCGGTTTCTTGGTTTGTCTTGTTCCGTTTGTTTTTGTAGTAATAAATTTGGCAGGCGTAATTCCAGCCTCTTGCCTTCTTGTAAAAGGGGTTGTCCCTGCCTTTTCTGCAGGGCCGGTAGCAGGCTGGTACAGAACACTAGCTTAAAACTTTTACTTCTTTCTTTAAAAGACGCATTTAGTACCGTATTTCCCTGAAAATAAGATCTAACCAAAAAAATGACCTAATGCGTCTTTGGGAGCAAAAATTAATATAAGACCCGGACTTATTTTTGGTGAAACATGGTATATATGGACAGCTTCCCTGATTTCCACCAGGGAAGCTGTTTTTGCCCCACCTGATTTTTTTTACACCTAAAAAAGTAATTTTTAAAAAAGGCAAGTGATGTGCTGCAAAGCTGTCTTGATTTTTTTGTGCTGTTTAATTTCCACCACGGACCAGAGTACCCCTTAACACTTTATTGGAACGTAAAAGTATAATCTCCTTGAAGCTCAGTGCTTTTTAAAGAAGTATATCCACCCTGCCCCACCAGAACTATGCTGGAAAACAGATTATAAAAGGTTATTATGGAAACAACAGAGTTGGAAGGGACCTTGGAGGTCTTCAACCCCCTGCTCAAACAAGAGACCTTCTCACACTAGATTAAATAATTATTAAATTAGAGTCATATATTGGGAATCCCTCAAACCTGGAACCATTCTGTAAGAGTTCTGACAACATATTTCCAATAGCTAGTCTAGAGAAAAGGACAAGGTGGGACATGATAGCAGTATTCCAGTATTTGAGAGGCTGCCACAAAGAAGAGGAGCCTTGGTGGAGCAGTAGGCTAATGCCTCCTTAAGTAACACCAGCTGCCTGCAATTAGTGCAGGTTCGCATCCCACCAGGCTCAAGGTTGACTCAGCCTTCCATCCTTCCGAGGTAGGTAAAATGAGGACCCAGATTGTTGGGGGCAATAAGCTGACTTTGTAATAATGCCACTTGGGGGGGGGGGTGAAAGCCCTAATAAGCAGGCATATACATAGAATGAAGGCTATTGCTAAGCACATTGGTATGTGCTTAAATTGTAAGCCGCCCTGAGTCTTCGGAGAAGGGCGGGATATAAATGGGATTAAAAAAAATAAAAAAGAGGGGGTCCATCTATTTTCCAAAGCACCAGAAAGCAAGAAACAATGGATGGAAACTAATCAAGGACAGAAGCAACCTGGAACTAAGGAGAAACTTCCTAACAATCAAACAGTGGACCAGCTTGCCTTCAGAAGTTGTGGGTGGTTCATCTGTGGAGGTTTTTAGAAGACACTGGACGCTCACTTGTCTGAAATCGTATAGAGAAGGGCTTTTCAACCTTTTCACTCATTGTACCACTTTTAGGATATGGCAACATCTGAGTACCACCAGTCACCTAGCAAGGTGTCAAAAACTTGATGACCCCACAAAAAAGGAAAAAAGTGATGAGATACAGGTAGTCCTCAACTTGCAACAGTTCACTTAGTGACTGTTTGAAGTCACAATGGAACTGAAAAAAGTGCCCCCCAAGCCACAGCTGAGCAAGACACCTGCCTGCCCACCCGGCGGCACTCTTCCTCCTGTCCGAGGTTTTCATTGTTGTGAGCATTTCTGTTGAGGATTGGCAGCGGGGGTGGGGTGGGTGTTTGGTTTTTATTCCCCCCCTGCTAGGTGGTTGCAGCAGGTTTTGGTCACTTCACATGACCCTGGGACACTGTGACCATCATAAATATGAATCAGTTGCCAAGCATCTGAATGTAAATCACAAGACCCTGGAGATGCTGCAACATTCCAGCTGATCGGCGCTTCTTCTGGGCTCAGAAGCGCCAGGATCAGTGCCGAGCTCCACGTGGAGCCTGGCACTGATCCTGGCACTTCCACAGAGCCCTGACAGCCCCAAAGAAGCACTGATCCTGGCGCTTCTGCTGAGCCCTGACAGCCCTGCAGCTCCAGCCATCTCTCACTCAGGCTTGTGCGGTGCTGCCACCAGTTCAGCTCATTCTCCTCCCCCACTACCACTTTTCTAGGATGGTCTCATACCACCTGCCAGGTGCCAATGTACCACAGGTGGTACCCGTACCGCTGGTTGAAAAGCCCTGGTATAGAGTCTCCTGCTTGAGTGGAGGGGGGATGGACTAGAAGGCCTCCAAGGTCCTTTCCAGCTCTATTTTGACTGAACTGTCCAGCACCCTTAAAACAAGAGGAACCCAACTTCATAGGATTTCAGGTCTGCAGTGCTGCAAGCTCTACTGTAGCACATCATCAGATTGATGAGACCAACAACACCCAAACACCCCATAGCAATTTAAAAGTAAGGTCACTTTTATTGACAGGCCCTTGAATAGATTTTAGCACCTGTATATAATACTTTGGAAGACTGTCCTCTGGATAAAAGAGAGGAGTGTATTTGTATTAAGCTTTGGCTTCTTGCTGTGAAATGGAGAAAACAAAAATATAGAAATCAGGACAAGAAGTAATAAGGACAACTTAATTCTCACAAGGACACACTCTTTCTGCTTTTTGCAACAAATGCTGTATGAGCAACAGGTTCAGATGGAGGAGAAATTTATTCTTCTCTAATCAATGAACCCTTTCCTACCTGCTATGTGAGCTGAAAAGTCATTGTTCTTTAATCTTCGTAGGTTCTCAGAAGCAGATCTATAAATTGGAGGAAAGGCTCACAAAAACATACCCTTTTTGGCAACAACCGTCTGCAGATATGTATCATTCTTGGGGGGAAAACACTTGCAAGAGAAGTATACATTTAGGCAAGTGCAAAATAAAATCCATTCATTGGGCTAAGAGGGAGGAAACCCCTCATATTTGGTAAAGGGAGACAGAAGGTAGAACAAAACAAATTTTAAAAAAGAAAAAAAGATGCAGCAAGGTGTTTTTCCACAATCTCACTTCTTTGGTAAACCTTGGTCCCTCCTAGGACTGAAATCACTAAAAGTCTTATAGTCTCTCTTTTAGATATTAATTTGAAAAGTAAAGTTGAATAGGACTTTTTTGAGATATCTACAGGAAGATGTTTTAGCACAATTTGCATGGAATCAGAACTGAGAATGTATTATAAAGCCATTGCTGATTGGGAATATCTAGTCTAATGAAGAGAAGAACTAAAGGTAAAGGTAAAGGTTCCCCCGCACATGCGTGCTAGTCGTTTCCGACTCTAGGGGCCGGTGCTCATCTCCGTTTCAAAGCCGAAGAGCCAGCGCTTGTCCGAGGACGTCTCCGTGGTCATGTGGCCGGCATGACTAGACGCCAAAGGCGCACGGAACGCTGTTACCTTCCCACCGTAGTGGTCCCTATTTTTCTACTTGCATTTTTACGTGCTTTCGAACTGCTAGGTGGGCAGAAGCTGGGACGAGTAACAGGCGCTCACTCTGTTACGCGGCACTCGGGATTTGATCCACCAAACTGCCGACCTTCTGATCGACAAGCTCAGTGTCCTAACCCACTGAGCCACCGCGTCCCTTAGAGAAGAACTAGGAGTGACATAATAGCAGTCTTCCAATATTTGACCAGCTGTCACAGAGCAGAGGGAGGTCAACCTATTCTCCAAAGCACCAAGAAATAAGGAGAGAAGCAGCCTAGAACTAAGGAGAAATTTCCTGACACTGAAAATAATTAATCAGTGGAACAACTTGCCTCCAGAGGCTGTGGATGCTCCATCACTAGAGGTTTTTAAGAAGAGACTGGACAGCCATTTGCCTGAAATTGTATAGGGGGTTGGACTAGAAGACCTCCAAGGTCCCTTTCAAGTCTGTTATTCTGTATTTTTATCTTCTCACATCAGCATGAGAGATGGCCATTTGTGTTGGAATGTAGTGTAGAGTCCCAGAAGGAAAGAAATGCTTCCCAGAGAGCAAAGAGACAGTGAAGTGTGGAAAGTTTGGTCAACAGAAAATGAGTTAAAATAGCTCCTCCCTAATTTTTCTCAGGGTGTATCTATAGTTATGCAAAATACAAGGGCCATTCAGAAATAAACCTGCATTTGGTTATCAATGACAGACACTCACAGATATAGAACTTTTATTACACATATTAGAAAACTACATTACATTATTTTTCGACATAATCGCCATTCAGACTGAGGCACTTGTCATTAATGTCTTACAAGGTTTGAAATTCTTTAGGAGTAGGTGCCAAAGCCGCCCTATAGGGGAGGTGATCAAAAACATCCCAACGGAACTGCTTCCAAAGTTCTTAGGTGTGCCTAGCGGTGTGCGGGAGAGCATTATCATGAACTAACACTATTAACAGTGGTGCCATAGAAAATCCCGCCAAATGTGAAGATGCCAAAGGAGTACTGCTGGTGAAGTTCATGGAGTGTGGTTCGACCATCAATTCTGAAGTCTCCTGTGAAACATTACTAAAACTCAGATGAGCCATCCATAACAAGTGTTGGGGCATGCTGACCACACTGGAGTGTAGTGTTGGTTCATGATAATGCTCACCCACACACCACTACACACATCCAAGAACTTTAGAAGCAGTTCCGTTGGGATGTTTTTGATCACTCCCCCATACACTATAGCCCAGATTTGGGACCAAGTGACTACTAAGCAGTGGTGGGATTCAGCCAGTTCGCACCAGTTTGGCAGTACCAGTAGCTATTTTTTTGTTGCCCAAGCCCAGAATGGACTTCTGGAAGTGGCATCCACACAGAGAACCGGTTGTTCACATATTTAAATCCCACCACTGCTCCTAAGGAATTTCAAACCTTGTAAGATGTTATGATAAGTGCCTCAGTTTGAATGGCAGTTATGTCAAAAAGTAATGTAATGTAGTTTTGTAATGTGTATAATAAAAGTCTTGTATCTGCAAGTGTCTGTCATTGATAACCAAATGGAGGTTTCTTTCTGAATTGCCCTCATAGTTGTTTTAGTTTGACAAGATTCTGTCTGTAGGTGAACAACAATAAAAAAAACCTATTCAAAGTAATTATAGATGTTCTTGGGGTTTGACATATACCTTCCCAGACTTAAGCAGCTATCTACATAATTATAGTGTGAATTGCTAGGGAAGGTCCATCTTAACACTCTTTCTGCCTTCCAGACACTCTAAACTCTGCTGCCTCTTTCATCTCTGGGAAGCATCCCCCTCCCTCCTAGGACTCCAGAGGAAATTCCGCAACTCCATTAAAGTAGTGCCGAAATGAGGAGTCAAAGACTCTACTTGTTAAGTTGTGGGCTCTTGGGTGCAGGAAGGAAAACACGAGGCTTAGTACAAGATAACACATACTTTATTCTTGCTAGAACTGTACTAGAACTTGGGCTGCAACCAGCCACAATATATAGTCTAGCCCCTAGGCAGCAGCCAATAGGTTTGAACCCACTCTTGCCACCTGGGGCTAACCAATTGCAGGACCAGAGACAGCTAGTCTGGGTTGCTGGAGAGCTGTTAGCTGCTCCAGCAATGCACATGGTGTAACACCACAAGCCCAATACATAACACTACTGCTACAGATGGTGGTAGGCATGAAAATTAGGAGTATCTTTGCAGTGGATTCATCAAGGGATTGAAGTGGGCATGGTTGTGGGCAGGGATTGCATTTACACTCTCAAAGCCTGCAGAAAACATGCAGGACAGTTTGGCTTTCATCAAAATATGAGAAAAGCACACCATGCAGCAACCAAGCAACATGGTGACTTAGTTCTCTTCTGCTTTGTTCACCTTCATTTATTTCAGCAACATACTGTGGTGTTTGGAAAAGCTGAAGAAAGCATTTGTGTAAGCTCTGTGCCTGCACAGAATTTAGAGATGCTCTCAATGAATAAATATGTGCAAGGGGTAAGGAGGGGGTTTTAACAGCAAAATTTTCTGCAAACCCCTCACTACTTCAAAGGTTCCATCAGCTTCCATTCTATCTGGAGAAAACTAACTTGGTCATAGCTACACATGCCCCTTAATCTTTGTATTACATTAATGTCATCTTTGCTACATGGGGCCACCTTTAAAGACTGCTTGGATGCTTCAGAGGACATAGAATGCAGTTAAAGGAGGGTAACAAATGGAAAACAGGAAGACTAAGTTTATGCTAGCCTGGTTATCAGTAGTTTTGCCAACCCCAATTTAAATGAATCTCCCTAAACTCAAAGATCGGTCTCCCATTACCTTCTGTTAGTCTGGTGGGAACAAAACTGAGGAATTTCTTGGTTGACTCAGCTCTGTGGAGCTTCTTTCTTCTACATGGCTTTTTCTGAGTGTATTTGTTATAGAGAAGGATCACTAGATGGTCTTGGCTGATCTTCAAAAAGCTAAGTAGGGTCAGACCTGGTTAGTAATTCGATGGAAAGAGACCAGGAGTCCAAGGTTTATAAATTAGTTTCAGACTCTGAGGAAACATCCTTGCAAAAGTCAATGGCAAATCACATCTATGTCATTGCCCAGAAAACAATGGAGATATGAACATGGCCATGAAGTCATCTGGGACTGAGTTCTACTGCAGGAAGCCCTTATCTTTAACTGATCTGTTTTGACTGAATAGTGGTGGTGTCTGGTCTATTACTGTATCTTTTGCTGTTTATAATTCACTCTAAAATGGCTGAGAGCTTATGTTGTTAATTATTACTCAGTGTTAGGCCACCTGTCAGTTTGGTTTTACCAGTTTTGAGAATCAAATGACGCAAATGAATACCACCCCATGACACCCCCTCGTCATTCCAACGAATTGAGTGACATTGTTGCTACTAATTTGGAAAAGCAGTTTCCTCCCCTATATATGTTCCTCAAAATCCCAGTGTCAATCATCCCAACATGGTCAGGATTAGCCAAAAGTTTACTTTACCAAAGCCAAGGTGGTTACAGAAAAAGCAAAGCTGGATCTGAGGTTTTTATGTGCCATTAACTTTCCTTTGGTCCCGGACAGTTCCCCACCCCTGGTTATCAGTCAATGTCCAATCAGGTGTTAACAAATTGGAGAAAATCCCTATCTCCACGTGCTTGCCAGCTCCGCATTCCTAGGGCTAAAAGGGACCTTGGAGGTCTTCCAGTCCAACCCACTTCCCAGGGCAGGAGACAATTGGGGGCCATAATTTCCAGTGCTAAGCAAGGCAGTTGTTAAGTGTCACGCCCAACTTGATGCCCATCTTTGCTGCAGTGGTTAAGCAAATCACTTCAGTTGAACCATGTGATCGTAAGCTTTCCCTGTTCCCTTGCTTGTCAGAAGCTGGTTTGGAGGAAATGGTGAGCACATTTGATTTGATTTTGATTTTATTAGATTTATATACCGCCCTTTTCCGGTAGGACTCAGGGCGGTTTACAAGGTGTTTAAAATATCAATACAAAAATTAAAAAACAATTAAAAATGATTAAATTCAGTCCCTGAAGTAGAAATATAAAAACCCCAATTAGAACTCTCAGCCTGGGCCAGAAAGCTCAAAGAGCCAGGTCTTCAGGTCCCAGCGAAATGAGCGAAGATCGGGGGCAGTCCTAAGCTTCACGGGCAGCTGGTTCCAAAGGGCAGGTGCACTCACAGAGAAGGCCCTCCCCCTGGGTGTTATCCACCGGCAGTCTTTCACCAGCGGCACCCTGAGAAGGCCCTCCCTGTGGGAGTGCACAGGACGAAGGGAGCTTGATGCCAGCAGCAGGTGCTCCCTCAGATATCCCGGACCCAAGCCATTTAGGGCTTTATAGGTCATCACCAGGAAGCTGCAACCTTCATAAATACATGTCAGTTGCCAAACTCCCAAATCTTGATCACATGACCATGGGGATGCTGCAATGGTCGTAAGTGTGAAGACTGATTGTAAGTCACTTTTTCCAATGCCTTGTGAAATTGAAGGGCCATTAAATAAATGGTTGTAAATTGAGGATTATCTGTATAGAACAATTGTGAACTCTGTCCTTGTAAGACAGTGAAGCAGTAGCCTTCTCTTTCTTGACAAACTATACACACACACACACACACACACACACACATACTGTACATGCATACATACAGTGGTGGGATCCAGCCCATTCACACCACTTCGGCAGAACCCATAGCTAATTTTTTATTGCCCAGGCCCAGAATGGATTTCCGGAAGTGGCATCCACACAGAGAACCGGTTGTTCCCATATTTTAATCCCACCACTGCATACATACATCATACATACATATATAGTCAAGAAAGAGGGATGTGAAAATATCTTCAGACTCCTCACATCCTGGACATAAACTTTTTCAATTTCTTCCTTCAAGATGATGCTATAGGGCATTGCACGCCAAAGCAATCAGACACAAGGACAGTTTTTTTTCCCATGCTGTCATTCTGCTAAACAACTAATTCCTACAACACATTCAAACTATTTAGTAAAGCTGTATTACTATCATTCTCCTCATTTTTCCTATTTCCTATCCTTATCTTCTTATGACTATAACTTTGTTGCTTGTATCTTACGATTTATTTTGTTTTATTTAATATCTTAGTATGATTTATGTTGTTTGGTTAGGAGTATCCTATATCACTAAGTGTTGCATCTTATGATTTATGATGAATGTATTGTATCTTATGATTTATGATGAATGTATTTTATGTTGATTAGGATCATGATTTATCACTATTGATTGTACGTACACTAAGAGTTTATGCACCAGAGACAAATTCCTTGTCTTGTCCAACCACATTTTGCCAATAAAGAATTCTATTCTATTCTTATTCCTATATCTCAGTCTTGTCAGGCACAAGTAACCAGACCTTCATGTATAAGGTTCAAGCTTATTATTATACATATTCTTCCATTTCACCAGACGGCCAGCCTTAACCTGAGAACAGATAGATGAGGTTCTATCTTAAGAGGGGTGGGGGTCAGTTCTGGATCATTTGGAGTTGCGCAAGGAAAGGCTACTTCTACATTTTAGGTCTCCCCATGCCTGGTTGAGTGTTTCTCAACAATCTTTACACAAACACACACACACATATTAGATAATAGTCTATAGATATGCCAATGTGGACATCAAACATTGCAGTTTGACACAAAGGAAATTCATACTCAACTCTCGGTGGACTATTACATTACAGGACTGGTTTCCCTTGCTTTCTCATAGGATGTCCTTTGACTTTCAAAACATATGAAGAACAGTTGCAGGAATTGTGTATGGCTAATCTGGTGAAAAGAAGGATTAGAGATGACATGACAACAGTGTTCCAATATTTGAGAGGCTGCCACAAAGAAGAGGAGGTCAACCTATTTCCCAAAACACCAGAAGGCAAGACAAGAAGCAATGGATGGGAACTAATCAAGGAGAGAAGCAATTTCCTGACGGTGAGAACAATCAGAACAGCTTGCCTTTGAAAATTGTGGGTGCTCCATCACTGGAGGATTTTAAGAAGCGATTGGACAGCAATTTGTCCAAAATGGTATAGGATCTCCTTGAGCATGGGGTTGGAACAGAAGACCTCCAAGGTCCCTTCCAACTCTGTTATTCTGTTAAAGACTAGACTACAACTAGACTAGACTAGACTACAACTGGTCTTTCACTGATGATCTCTTATCCAACTTATCCAACTACTAACCAGGTCTGAACCCACTTAGTTTTTTAAATTCCAGTCAAAGTCAGCTGGATGCCAACATCTAGTACAGTCCTGATGACAATAATAAAAATATCACAAACAACATGCATAGCACAATAATACAAACACAGTACTGTATATCACCAACAAATTACTATTTTAATTTGTCTTTTTTGTTGTTCCTTTTTTGTGAGCAATAACCAGCTTGCTGCTGTTTGCTATTTGCCAGTGTGAGGACCCCAGGCTGAAGCTCTATCACCTCTTACAATACTTTATCTTTTGCTCAGTTTTTAGTTATTAATAGGGACACTTTAGTTATCAGAAATTTGACAGCCATGACGGATTGACCTTCTGGGTCTGGAGATGCAAAATATCTCAGCTTGTTAAAATAATAGATTGCTACCTGTCAATGAGTCACTTGAAGCAAATGTGGGCCCTGGAGATATTTCATTGTAGACTTTTTAAAAATGTCTTTGGCTCCCTTGTATGGATATTAATTAATAGTAATAGCCTCTTTCATTGAGATAGATAGAAATACTAATTACTTCCTAACCCTAACATATTCCTCAACAGTATCACTCATTCAGCAATAATTAAACAACCCAGGGGAAACAAAGAAGTTGGAAAGATGCTAACTGTGATTTAACTACTGGGAAGAATAACCACATTTTTTTTAAAAAAGGATCATTTGCCAGCCTTGAGTTTTCTATGGATAATGGTAAGTTTAGAAATGGTCACCAACTGCTTGCTTTTACAAGCTTTCAATTTTTTACCCTGTGGACTTGAAAAAAAGGGGGGATGAATCACAACTAATCACAATCCATTTTACTAACCAGCAATCAGCAGGCTAAGATGCCCAATTTTGGCAGACCTTATCCCAAGGGGAGGGGAAAGTTTCAAAAGACAATACTGCATTGGTCATTCATTCATTGCATTCAGTTTTTAAAAAGACCCCCTTACAAAAAGGACAGATCCTGTAATGTAAACAAAACACAAGTTAAGAACTGGCTTTTGGTTTGTTGGGGTGTTTCTCATAAAGAGTGCAGCTGCACGGGTAGTGATGGGAGCACCCCGATACTCCCATATTACACCCCTCCTGCGTGAGCTGCATTGGCTACCGGTTGCCCTCCGGGTGAGATTTAAGGTGCTGGTACTTACCTTTAAAGCCCTACATGGCTTAGGCCCGGGATACTTGCAGGACCATCTGCTGCCGGGAACGAATTCCCATCGCCCAGTACGCTCACACAGAGAAGGCCTCCTCAGGGTACCGTCAGCTAGGCAATGTCGGCTGGCGACCCACAGGGGGAGGGCCTTCTCTGTGGGAGCGCCAGTCCTATGGAATCAGCTCCCCCCTGAGCTTCGGATGGCCCAAAATCTCCAATCCTTTCGCCACGGCCTCAAAACACTCCTATTCCACCAGGCTGACCTGGACTGACAGGCATTTTAATTATATTTACAATTTTTAATTTATTTTTAATTTTTAATTTTAATTTATTGCACAGATGATTTTAATTTTATTTTTATCTTAATTTCTGTACTTATTATATGTTTTGTTGTTAGCCGCCCTGAGTCCTTCGGGAGATAGGGCGGGATATAAATCCCATTAATAAATAAATTAATAAATAAACCCAGATTGTTGGGGGCAATTAAGCTAACTTTGTAATAATGCCGCTTGGGGGTGTGTGAAAGCCCTAATAAGCAGGCATACACATAGAATGAAGGCTACTGCTAAGTTTGTAAGCCGCCCTGAGTCTTCGGAGAAGGGCGGGATATAAATGGAATTAATAAATAAATAAATAAATAAATAAATAAATAAATAAATAAATAAATAAATAAATAAAACCTTTTGGTAAGTCTGTCAGCTTTCACATCAGTAGATTTCACCCAAATGGCTTCAGACAATGGGTATCCCTTCCATTGTACTAGGTACTGCAATTTTCCCTTAAAGATTCTAGAGTCAAGAATACGTTTCACTTCATAATGGGTCTGAACCGCTACTATGAGGGGTCCAGGTGCTTTCTTAGGAGGAGGTCTTAAAGTGGAGGCTCGAAAAGATTTCAGTAAGCTACAATGGAACACCGGGTGAATTTTTCCCAAAAGTCTGGGGTGTTTCAATTTTACTGTGACCGGGTTGATGATTTTCACAATGGGTAAAGGCCCCAAGAATTTCGGTCCCAATTTCTTACTGGGTAATTTGAAACATAAATTTTTAGTTGACAGATAAACCTTTTCCCCCACTTGGAATGTTCTTTGGGGAGCCCTCTTTTTATCAGCTTGTTTTTTATAAGTCTCAGAAGTCTTTTTAATGCCATTTTCATGTTTCTCCAAATGTCTTCCCACCCCCTCACCCATTGATCAAGTGTCTGGGAAGCAGAGGGCACCTGAGGATAGTCAGGCATCGGGCTTAACTCTTTTCCGGTGGCTACTCTGAAAGGCTTGTAGCCAGTGCTGCTCTGAACAGAATTATTGTAGGCCACCTCGGTGAAGGGGTCAGTCCAGTTTATCTGTTAGTAGGAAACATAGCATCTGAGGTATTGCTCCACCATTTTGTTAGCGGATTCTGCAGCCCCATTGGTAGCTGGATAAAAAGCAGACGATAAGCCTTGAGATGATCCAATTAATTTAAGAAAATTCCTCCAAAATTTTGCTGTGAACTGCACTCCTCTATCTGAAATTATTCACTGAGGGGCACCATGCAGTCAGTAGATATGTTTCAGGAGCAATTTAGTCAGTCATTGAACACCTCTTGCCGGCGTTAAATTCCCATCGCCCTGTGCGCTCCCACAGAGAGGGCCTCCTCAGGGTGCCATCGGTCAGGGAATGTCGACTGGCGGCTCCCAGGGGGAGAGCATTCTCTGTGGGCGTGCCTGCCCTCTGGAATCAGCTTCCAGTTGAGCTCCGGATGGCTCCCGACCTTTGCTCATTTCGCCACGACCTGAAGACTTGGTTGTTTGAACAGGCCGGCACCAAATCTTCTCATTATTTTCACCTCTTGAAATAATTGTCCTGGACTGAATAAATTTTTTTCCACCTGTTTCTCATTATGGTCTTCAAAAGTCTGTGTTTGTTGAATAGTTAATTCTTCTGCCAATGTATTTGATTGTTCAATTTCTTCTGTTAAGTTCTGTCCCGATAAAATATTAGTTGTAGTCACAGTTTGAGTTTGTTTCTTCGAGATGCTTTCTAATTCTTTTCCAAAAGCTCTTATTTCATCGCCAGCTGTAGAAAGGAACTGATAAGTTTGGTAAGATATTTCCCACATAGCATAGATTTGTTTTTGAAACTCTTCCATGGTGGAGTTTCACATATGGTGTTCAAGGTTAATCTTATCTTGTTTTTCTTAACTATTTTCTTGATTTTTTTAAAGAGAAAGTCAGATTGCAATTTCAGGTTTAGCCACTGGGTGTCCCCCACGTGGTTTGAAAGTTCATTTATTTATTTATTTATTTTATTGGATTTGTATACTGCTCTATTCCCGTAGGACTCAGGGCGGTTTACAGGGCAGTTAAAACCATGAATACAAAAAATTAAAAACAAATAAAACAATTAAATTAAATTCAAGCCCCAAGAGTAAATCTAAAACCCAGTTAAATTAACAACCCCACAGTCTGGACCAAACAGATCGAAGAGCCAAGTTTTCAGGTCCCGGCGAAATGAGCGAAGGTCGGGGGCAGTCCTAAGTTCTGTGGGTAGTTGGTTCCATAGGGCAGGCGCACCCACAGAGAACGCCCTTCCCCTGGGAGTAACCCGCCGGCATTCATTAACCGGCGGTACCCTGAGAAGGCCCTCCCTGTGGGGGCGCACAGGACAATGGGAAGATGATGCTGGCAGCAGCTGTTCCCTTAGATAGTCTGGACCCAAGCCATTTAGGGCTTTATAGGTCATTACCAGCACCTTGAATCTCACCCGGAGGGCAACCGGAAGCCAATGCAGCTCACGGAGAAGAGGTGTTACACGGGAGTATCGGGAAGCTCCCATCAAAACTCGCACGGCTGAATTCTGCACCAGTTGAAGCCTTCGGGTGGTCCTCAAGGGCAGCCCCATGTAGAGGGCATTGCAGTAGTCTAACCGGGAGGTCACGAGCGCATGAGTGACTGTACGTAGAGCATCTCGGTCCAGATAGGGACGCAACTGGCGCACCAGGCGAATCTGGGCAAAAGCCCCCCTGGTCACGGCTCCTATATGATCTTCCAAACTGAGCCATGAATCCAGGAGCACTCCCAGGTTGCGAGCCCTATCAACAGGGGGTAATACCTCATCCCCTATTGTTAATGATGGAGAAGGCTGGTCAGCCCGAGATGCCGGTATGAACAGCCACTCAGTCTTGTCAGGATTGAGACGAAACCTGTTTCTCCCCATCCAAACCTGAACTGCCTCCAGGCAACGGGACATCACAGTGAGGGCATCACTGGGTTGGGTTGGGGTGGAAAGAAAAAGTTGGGTATCATCAGCGTACTGGTGATACCCCACCCCGAAACCACGAATGAGCTCACCCAGCGGCTTCATGTAGATGTTGAACAGGAGGGGAGAGAGGACCGACCCCTGAGGGACTCCACAAACGAGAGATCTCGGGGTGGACCTCTGTCTTCCCATCAACACCGACTGCGAGCGGCCCAGGAGGTAGGAGGAGAACCACTGTAAAACGGTGCCTCCCACTCCCAGCCCCCTGAGACGCTGCAGTAGGATACCATGGTCGATGGTATCAAAAGCTGCTGAGAGGTCTAATAGGACTAGGATAGAGGAACAACCCCTGTCCCGAGCCCGCCAGAGATCATTCACCAGTGCGACCAATGCCGTCTCTGTGCTATGCCCAGGTCTGAAACCCGATTGGTATGGGTTGAGATAATCAGTTTCCTCCAGGAACAGAGGAAGCTGATGTGCTACCACACTCTCAACAACCTTCGCCAAAAAGCGAAGGTTGGAGACAGGACGATAGTTATTCAAAATCGCCGAGTCCAGGGTGGGCTTCTTTAGGAGTGGCCTCACCACTGCCTCTTTCAAGGCAGAAGGGAAAACACCCTTGCTCAAAGAAGCAGTTATTACTGCCTGGAACCAGCCTCGTGTCTTCTCCCGTGCTGCATAAACCAGCCAGGAGGGGCACGGGTCCAATAAACAGGTGGTAGAGCTCAGCCTCCTCATGATCCTGTCCACCTCATCAGGGGTCATAGGATCGAACTCAGTCCAGATAACACTTTCAAGACGACTAGAATCCTCCCTGTCAGATTCTGTCCAGTCAGAGTCCAAGCCGGCCCGAATCTGAGCAATTTTATTCACAAGATGACGACTGAACTCCTCGGCCTGTCCCTGCAAGGGATCCTCCCTCTCCTCCCGATGAAGGAGGGAGCGAGTAACCCAAAACAGGGCGGCTGGGCGATTATCTGCGGACACGATGAGGGTAGTGAAGTAATTAGACTTCGCCGTCCTCATTGCAGCGAGATAAGACCTTGTAAAGGCTCTTAGTCGCAATCGGTCAGGCTCAGATCGGCTGGATCTCCAACAGCACTCTAGACCCCGTCTCCGACGTTTCATCTCCCGGAGCTCCGAAGAAAACTATGGAGCCCATCGGGATCTGCGTCGGGTTAGGGGTCGCAAGGGGACAACACGGTCGAGTGCCTCAGTGGCAGCCCTTTCCCAGGCATCCACTAAGGCGTCGGCCGAGCTGTCAGTGAGGGAGATAGGAACAGACCCAAGCGCCATCTGGAACTTATCAGGGTCCATTAGGTGCCTGGGGCGGAACCACCTGGTCGGTTCTGCAGCCCAGCAGTGGGGGGTGACATAGCGGAAGACCAGCCGCAGGAGATAATGATCGGACCATGACAGGGGGACAATAGTTGGTAAGCCCCCTCCCAGATCATCCAACCATTGTCTAGATAAGAAAACCAGGTCGAGAGTGTGACCCCTCCCATGAGTCGGACCCTGAATTACTTGAGTCAGGTCCATGGCCGTCATGGAGGCCATGAACTCCCGAGCTAACTCTGACGATACTCCCAGGGAAGGCAGGTTGAAGTCACCCAGAACAATGAGTCTGGGGAACTCCACCGTCAACCCTGAGAGGGTGTCGAGCAGCTCGGGCAGGGCTGTTGCCACACAGCTGGGTGCCAGGTATGTTAGCAACAGGCCCAACTGAGCCTGAGGGCCACATCTCAAGAGGAGGGACTCACTCCCGCCTATCTGTACAACGGTGGTCTCCCTCGGACATAAGGTCTCCCGAATAACCACCGCCACCCCACCGCCCCTACCCTGAGCCCGCGGCTGGTGTAGTACACAGAAACCCGAAGGGCACAACTCAATCAGAGGGACACCGCCCTCTAAGCCCAACCAGGTCTCTGTGCTACATGCCAGATCCGCGTGTTCCTCCTCGATCAGATCACGGATGAGGGGAGCCTTGTTCACAACAGATCTGGCATTAAAATACACAAGCCTGAGCCCAGGGTCCTGATCCCCATCAATCCCGGATAAAAGGGGGCCAACCGGAGGGTCAGAGCATGCCACCGCTCGAAGACAGCGGGGGCGTGATCCCAGATGTTGATATGGCCCTCCGCGTAACTGCCTGCTGCCATTCCCCATCGTCGTGGGGATTTGCAACCCCACCCAAGTATTAACGGAACCAAAAGTCCATGCCTCCAACCCCATCTCACCGGGAACCGTTATAGGCCCAGACTGACAGCCGGCTGGAGAAACACAGCCTGATTCCCTCCCCTCGCTACCATTCTCTCCCCTCCCTAACCCTTTAAAATGATTGGCTAAAAACATACCAGGGGCCTCTTAATAAATTTATACCAGAGGCCCCTACCTAAGCCCAACCACCTCTCGGGGTCCCAACAATTGGGCCCGTCCTTAAGGGAAGAAAGGGACATGGCAACAGGTCGTATCCAGGAAGGAGGAGCCCCCCTGAGAGCAAATAAGTCCGTGCTAGAGTACTTTTAGTCCGTTTCTTTTTTCAAGTTTTTTTTTTTAAAAAAACACCCCTGAGCTTGCTCGCCGCTTATTTGAAGGGAGGGTTGAATTCCCCCCTCTCTCTCCACAGAAGGGAAGGTACTTAGCAGCTTATTTAGGTGAAAAGAAGAAGATTAAGGTATAAGAGAGTAATCTTACCCCCTTCTCTTCCATGCTGCTTTAATGTTGCCTGGTGGTAAGTTTGACTTCGGCTGTCTGCAGCCTAGTAACTGGCCATATTACTATGGCCAGTCTTTCGTCCGCTGGTTCGAAGGGAATTCAGGCACTAAAGGGGGGGTTGCAGCTCCCCCGCATTTCTGCAAAAGCCCCTTCTTGCTGGTTGCCCCTCAAGGGCCCCTCCAGACATCCATGTCGGCTGGCTTGGCAAACCAGAAGCCTCTTCCACATCTCATTTTAGTCCCGACCACCAAAATTGCCGGCAGATGAGGTGTAGAGTTTTTAAATACCTGAAGTGTCCAGCCTGTTTTACATCATGGCTGTGTCTGAAAGCATTGAGACGAAGGGTTTCAGGTAGATACAATTTTTTTTTCCATGTATGCCAAACCATCTCTGCATGTTAGGGAGGTTTGATTATCTTTGAAGCTTTGATTGGTAAGGAGCACTCATTTTATCTTCTTCACTCAAGGGTCATCAGGATTAGGGGTTCTGTGAGGTGTGAGGTGTGCAGCAGGTTGTGAACTGGGGATAATTGCCTCATAGACCTCTTCGCATTCACTTTTGTACTGTGGCAGTCGGGATAGCACATCAGCTAGGAAGATTTTTCTTCCTGGTATCTACTTTAAAGTAAATTTAAAACAGTTAAAGTACTGTGCCCATCACACTTGCTTTGGGGAAAATTTGCAGGGAGTTTTTACTGCCTCTAAATTTTTGTGATCTATCCATACTTCAAAAGGCACCTTGTTGTTGCTATTGTTAGTAGCGAAGTCGTGTCCGACCCATCGCGACCCTATGGACAATGTTCCTCCATCTAAGCTCACGCCTACTGCTTCAGTGACTCCATCCAGCCACCTCATTCTCTGTCGTCCCCTTCTTCTATTGCCCTCAATCTTTCCCAGCATTAGGCTCTTCTCCAGTGAGTCCTTCCTTCTCATTAGGTGGCCAAAGTATTTGAGTTTTAGCTTCAGGATCTGGCCTTCTAAAGAGCAGTCAGGATTGATCTCCTCTAGGACTGACCGGTTTGATCGCCTTGCAGTCCAAGGAACTCGCAGGAGTCTTCTCCAGCACCATAGTTCAAAGGCTTCAATTCTTTGGCGCTCAGCCTTTCTTATGGTCCAGCTTTCACTGCCATACATTGCAACTGGGAAGACCATAGCCTTGACTATACGCACTTTTGTTGACAGGGTGATATCTCTGCTTTTTAGTGTGCTGTCTAGATTTGCCATGGCTTTCCTCCCAAGGAGCAAGCGTCTTTTAATTTCTTGGCTACAGTCCCCATCTGCAGTGATCTTGGAGCCCAGGAAAATAAAATCTGTCACTACCTCCATTTCTTCCCCATCTATTTGCCAGGAATTGAGAGGGCCAGATGCCTTGATCTTGGTTTTCTTAATATTAAGTTTCAAACCAAGTTTTGCACTCTCCTTCTTCACCTGCAACAAGAGGCTCTTTAGTTCTTCTTCACTTTCTGCCATTAGAGTGGTATCATCTGCATATCTTAGGTTGTTGATGTTTCTTCCGGAAATCTTAATTCCAACTTTTGATTCATCTAGCCCTGCCTTTCTCATGATGTGCTCTGCATATAAGTTAAATAGGCAGGGCGACAGTATACAGCCTTGCTGAACCACTTTCCCAATTTTGAACCAATCGGTGGTTTCGTGTCCAGTTCTCACTGTTGCTTCTTGACCCGCATATAGGTTTCTCAAGAGACAAATAAGATGGTCTGGTATGCCCATCTCTTTAAGGATTTGCCAGAGTTTGTTATGATCCACACAATCAAAGGCTTTGGCATAGTCAATGAAGCAGAAGTAGATGTTTTTCTGGAACTCTCTAGCTTTCTCCATGATCCAGCGTATGTTAGCAATTTGATCTCTAGTTCCTCTGCCTCTTCGAAATCCTGCCTGTACTTCTGGTAGTTCTCGATCCACATACTGCTGGAGTCTAGCTTGTAGAATTTTAAGCATAACTTTACTAGCATGAGAAATGAGTGCAACGGTGCGATAGTTTGAACATTCTTTGGCACTGCCTTTCTTTGGAATTGGAATGTAAACTGATCTTTTCCAATCCTGTGGCCACTGTTGAGTTTTCCAAATTTGCTGGCAAATTGAGTGTAGCACTTTTACTGCATCGTCTTTTAAGATTTTGAATAGCTCAGCTGGAATACTGTCACCTCCACTAGTTTTGTTGTTGCTCAGTTTTTCTAAGGCCCACTTCACTTCACATTCTAGGATGTCTGGCTCGAGGTCAGTGACCACCTCATTGTGATTATCAGGGACGTTAAGCTCATTCTTGTATAGTTCTTCTGTGTAATTTTGCCACCTCTTCTTAATCTCTTCTGCCTCTGTTAGGTCCCTGCCATTTTGGTCCTTTATCATGCCAATTTTTGCATGAAACGTTCCTTTCATCTCTCCAATTTTCTTGAAAAGATCTCTGGTCCTCCCTATTCTATTGTTTTCTTCTATTTCTTTGCATTGTTCATTTAAGAAGGCATTCTTATCTCTTCTAGCTATTCTTTGGAATTCTGCATTTAATTGGGCATATCTTTCTTTTTCTCCCTTGCCTTTCGCTTCCCTCCTTTCCTCAGCTATTTGCAAAGCTTCCTCAGACAGCCATTTTGCTTTCTTGCATTTCTTTTTCTTTGGGATGGTTTTGGTTGCTACCTGTTGTACAATGTTGCGAACCTCTGTCCATAGTTCTTCAGGCACTCTGTCTATCAGATCTAATTCCTTAAATCTATTTGTCACCTCTACTGTATATTCAACAGGGATATGATTTAATTCATACCTGACTGGCCTAGCGCTTTTCCCTACTTTCTTTAATTTAAGCCTAAACTTTGCAACAAGAAGCTCATGGTCTGAGCCACAGTCAGCTCCTGGTCTTGTTTTTACTGACTGTATAGAGCTTCTCCATCTTTGGCTGCAGAGCATATAGTCAATTTGATTTCTGTGTTGACCATCTGGTGATGTCCATGTGTAAAGCCGTCTCTTGGGTTGTTGGAAAAGAGTGTTTGCTATGACCATCGTATTCTCTTGACAAAAGTCTATCAGCCTGTGCCCTGCTTCATTTTGTACTCCAAGGCCAAACTTGCCTGTTATTCCAGTTATCTTTTGGCTTCCTACCTTAGCATTCCAATCCCCCATGATGATAAGGACATCATTTTTGGGTGTTAGTTCTATAAGGTGCTGTAGGGCTTCATAGAACCGGTCAATTTCATCCTCTTCAGCACCGGTGGTTGGGGCATAGACTTGGACTACTGTGATATTGAATGGTTTGCCTTGGATTCGAACTGAGATCATTCTGTCATTTTGAGGATTGTATCCCAGTATTGCTTTTCCTATTGTTTTATTGACTATGAAGGCTACTCCATTTCTTCTGAGGGATTCTTGCCCGCAGTAGTATACCTGATGGTCATCTGAATTAAATTCACCCATTCCTGTCCATTTTAGTTCGCTGATACCTAAGATGTCAATGTTTAGTCTTGTCATCTCTTGTTTGACCACGTCCAGCTTTCCTTGATTCATGGATCTTACATTCCAGGTTCCTATGGAGAAAAAATCTTTACAGCATCGGACTTTCCTTTCACCACCAGACATATCCACAGCTGAGCGTCCTTTCGGCTTTGGCCCAGTCGCTTCATTCTTTCTGGCGCTACTAGTAGTAGCCTTCTGCTCTTCCTCAGTAGCATATTGGACACCTTCCGACCTGAGGGGCTCATCTTCCAGCGTCATATCGTTTTGCCTTTTGGTACTGTCCATAGGGTTTTCATGGCAAAGATACTGGAGTGGGTTGCCATTTCCTTCTCCAGTGGATCACGTTTTGTCAGAACTCTCTGCTATGACCTGTCCGTCTTGGGTGGCCCTGCACAGCATAGCTCATAGCTTCATTGAATTACGCAAGCCCCTTCGCCACGACAAGGCAGTAATCCATGAAGGGGAAAGGCACCTTGCTCCCTTCTAAATAGTGTTGCCAGTTTAATAGCCCCCACCTAATTGCAAAGGCCTCCTTCTCCCAGATTCTCCATCTTCTCTTACCTTCCGTGAATTTCTTAGAGGTGTAGGCACAAGGTTGTACGACTCCACTTTTATTCTTTTGTAGTAACACAGCTCCAACTGCCATGTCGCTGACATCTGCTTGAATTACAAAGGGCTCCCTGGGGCATGGGTGCTTTAGGACCAGTTCAGCCATAAATAGTCTTTTTAAATTCTCAAAAGCTTTCTGACAACTCATAGTCCATGCTAGCAGTTGGCCAGGTCACTTTTTTTCCCTCCCTTGCCCGTTTTGAGTAGTTCTGTAAGGGGTAGAGCAATCTTGGCAAAAGAGGGAATGAATTGATGGTAGAAATTGGCAAACCCTAGGAAGCTTTGGAGCTGTTTGTGAGTCTTTGGGGGCTGCCATTCAATTATGGTTTTTACTTTGACTGGGTCCATTTCGATACCCTCACTGAAAATTCTATAGCCAAGATAATCTAATCGGGTTTGGTGAAATTCACATTTCGACAATTTGATATAAAGTTTGTCATTCAATAGTTTCTTTAACACTTCTCTGACCAGTCTTATGTGATCAGTCATATTTGTACTGTATATCAGAATGTCATCAAGATACACCAGAACCCCTTTGTATAAATGTTCATGTAGTTCCTCATTAATCAACTGTATAAATACAGCTGGGGCCCCCTACAGTCCAAATGGCATGACTTTGAATTGGTAGCTTCCCAAGGGGCAGTTGAAGACCATTTTCCACTCATCCCCCTCCTTTATTCTTACCCGGTAATATGCTTCTCTCAGGTCTAACTTGGTGAAGACGCTCCCCTTCACCAGGTGGGTTAGTAAGTCTTTCAGGAGGGGGAGAGGGTATTTATTTTCCACACTCACAGTGTTCAGGCCTTTATAGTCCACAAAGAGATGAAGAGAGCCATCTTTTCTCTCTTTGAACAACAAAGGGGCTCCCACAGTAGACTTGGCCCGTTTGATGAATCCCCTCGCTAGGTTTGTATCCACATACCACTGCATCTCCTCCATTTCAAGGGGGGACATAGCATACATTCTTGGTCATGGGAGTTTGGCCCCTGGTAACAGTTCAATGGAACAATCATTGGGATGGTGAGGAGGCAAGGTATCGCATTCTTTCTCACTAAACGCCTCCACTAGGTCCTGGTACTCACTGGGCATGAGCAGCTCACCAGGTGGCCGTAAGGCAGCCATGTGCGCTTGCTCATTGGGTGGGCTAAAATCCCCTGTAACATCTGTTGAATCAATGGGGGGATTGAGCCCTATGGGTAACCTCACAGTTCTCATTCCTTTTTCCCACAAGATAAATGGCTTCCATTTGTCTAGCCAGGCTAGTCCTAGGATCACAGTCTCAGACATCTTTGGAGCTACCAGGAAGCGAATAAACTCCCAGTGCTAGCCTATTTCCAGGTGTAAGGGCTCCGTTAATTGCGTGACTAAAGTCCCTCCCATTAGGGAGCCATCAGCTTGCTCAAACCTCACAGGTTTGGAGAGTGGCTTGGCCCGTATGCCTAGTCTCAAGGCGCATGACAGGCTAATGGTGCATCGGGAGCAGCCAGTATCGAGTAGCACATTCAGGTCTACTTGTGCCCCTGACTTAGGGATTATGAATTTAGCAGGCAATGAAAAAGGTAGGATGCATCGACTCATCATCAGGTCGTTCTCCCCTTTGTCATCGCTGTTGAAAGAGGGTAGAACTGGGGTGGATCCAGTCTGAGTTCCGGCATCCTCCCATGTCGGGGAAGTGACCTGGACAACAGGTTCCTGTGTCATACGGTTGGATTTCTCCCCCTTTAGCCGTTGTGCAGGTTTATTTCTCACTGCTGGTCCTGGTCTTTTCTGCATTTGGGGGTAGAGAACGTGGCATTTCACTGCTTGATGTCCCTGCTGTCCACATTGGAAACACTAAATTGCCGGGTCTACAGGTGGCTTGGGTCTTTCAGCCCTCACAGTAGTTGGAGATCTTTGTGGGGCTCATTGCCATTCAGGTTGTTCTGACCTTGGCTCGGGTTCAAGTAAGAGAGGCTTCTTATAGTGGGCGAGCTGAACATCTAATTTCATCGCTGCCTGGTACCATTCATGCAGTTGGTCAGGCACAGCTCAGTAGATACATCTAACCCTTCTCTAAAAAGATGAATTATGGATTGCTCAGGCCATCTCTCTATCTGACCAGCCAGCTTTCAAAGCTCCCGCACGTACTCCAGGGCAGGCCGGCCAGCTTGTTTTATCTTGTGGATTTGCTCTTCTGCTTTGAGGGCAATGGATGGGTCCTCAAATCTTTCCCTCAGCCCTAGGAGGAAAAGAAGGAGGTCCTCCAAGACAGAGGCTTGCTCGTTATATAAATTGTTCAACCATTCAGATGCTTCTCCCTCTAGGCTGGACACAATCACATCGACCATAGCACCTGGGCCCAGGTAGAGATGGGCCCAGCTATTCAAATGAGAGCGTACATGGTTGAGGAAGAAAATCAGTTTCTCTGGGTCCCCAGTGAAGGTTGCTCTGAAGGGTGGGCTCATCATTGGTTGCTGGGGTCCCCATTGCTGCTGGCCCCACCCTGGTTGTTGGTTAAATGGTTGCTGGGGGCCCCACTGCTGTTGTGTCTCCAGTTGCTGCTGGCCCCACTCTGGTTGCTGATTTAATGGCTGCCAGGGCCCCCACTGCTGCTGGCCCCACTGGTCCTACTGTATGTTCAGGGGTTGCACGTTTGGGTCCTGCTGCTGCCACCCTTGCTGTTGTCCCCCCACCAGCTCCTGATCTCCAGGCTTCTGCACCACCCCCAGCTGTTGCAAGGCTTCTATTAGCTGGGGCAAGCTCAGAGGTTGTTGGCCTTTCACTTGGGGTGTGGGGTTTCCAGGCTGGGGTCCTCTGTCTCTATGGGTCTGGAGGGCTTGGCAGGGGACTCCTGGGGCTGGCAGGCAGTCTGATCTGCAGACAGGATTTTCCACTCACCCAGATTCTCAGTAGTAGACAATCTGGCTGCTCTCCACCATTCTGCTTTTTGGGGCTCTGGCAGTCCAATCTCAAGGCGTGTGCTGTCTCCACTGGAGTGATTCCAGCCTGACGACCATGTGACCTCTGCTAACTGCTTGGATCCTGCAAAAATTCATCTTCCCACAGCATTCTATCTGTTAATTCCTGCTCTGAATTGTCAGCAGCCACCAAGTTTCTATCCAACAGCCTATTCTCTGTTTCCATGATAAAGATTCTCCTCTGAATCTTTGCCAACTTCTCTCAAGGCCATATACAACAACAGGTTGTTTGAAAGAATATAGATTCTGGCATGATGTCATGGTTCCGATAAATGAGATAGATAAACATTGTTTATCTAAAAAGTCTTAATAATGAAACGAAACATTGACACTCATGGAGGGATGCCAGAATCTGAAATCTCCTCCCCCCAAACCCATCATACATACAATCCCCACCCTTATCTACATGTCATAAATCACATTATCCAATTAGTTTTACATATGAGGTTTCGCTTCCCATTGTGTATGCAGGCTTTCTAATCTTCTCACATCATCCAGGTAGATTTCCTCCCCCCCCCAAATGAAGCAATTAAAGTAACAGGCTGTATCTTATATTGTCAGTGCAAAAACATGTCAATGTTTGCAGCATTGACACTAAAAATGAAACTAATGTGATGCGGAAAAAGACCAATTTCCTTCTGGCTCTCCAAAGTGAATGAAAGACATTAGGCAGATCAAGCTGCTTCTTTATACTTTCTATTTTCCTTTAAAAATAAAATTAAATAAATCTTCCATGCTTCCCAACATGTCCAACCATGGAGAAGAAATGCATTTGGCTCCAACCTTGGAGGCCTTTCTCAAAGCAATCTTGCTGCTCTAAACAAGGGAAACTCCCACCCACCCACCCACCAAAAATGCCCCTGCAGAATTAAAGTCACGTTGGCCTGTAACATAAAAAGTTATTAGCTCATTGCAGAGGTAAATGCAGCTCTTCTGACCTGTATTCCACAATTAGTTGAAAGCAGAGAAGCAGACTAGATTGCTTGAACATTTGAGTTAAATTCAGGTCATGGTTAAAGAACATTAAGTTTGGGCATTTGACACGTGCTGGGTTAGTGTGATGAGAGATAATAAAGAGAGCAGGTATTAAAGGAAAGCCATCAGCTGCTCCCCTGGAAGCAAATAGATTACTACCTCCAAAATTGTTCCATTTCTCAAACACTGAGGGGGCATCAAGGACCCTTCAGAACCAGCAGATCTTCTCATTGTCCTGCTACATCAAGGACAATCTCAGGTTCCTTGTTCCTTGTCCTCTTTGCCTCTATTTTATCCATTTTTTTAAGTTGCCCAGTAAACTAATCATCTCCTTTCAGCGCCTTTTGTGGCAGGTCAAACGAAGTTACATTTCTGTAAGAACAGACACAGTTAATAAATCTATATACTAGTGGTGATAACTTGAATCAGAATAGAGCTGGAAGGGACCTTGGAGGTCTTCTAGTCCAGCCCACTGCTCAAGCAGGAGATCCTATACCATTTCACACAAGTGACTGTCCAGTCTCTTCCTAAAAACCTCCAGTGATGGAGCACCCATAACCTCTGAAAGCAAGCTGTTCCACTGGTTAATTGTCCTCACTGTTTCTCCTTAGTTCTAGGTTGCTTGATTAGTTTCCATCCATTGTTTGTTGTCTTGCCTTCTGGTGCTTTGGAAAATAAGTTGACCCCCTCCTCTTAGTGGCAGCTTTTCAAATACAGGAACACTGCTATCATGTCCCCCCATCCCCAGTCCTTCTTTTCTCTAGACAAGTTTCTTTCTTGTTTCTGTGAATTTTAAAAGTGGGGGGTTGGGGGGGTTGTCAGATAATTTATTATTAAAAAACTCATTTGCATCAAAATTGGTAGTACATATCTCCAGATGTGCAAATTTTCTTTGGTCCTCCTGCAGATGCATGGTCTTTTGTTAGACTCTGCAGCACATTGAATCCAAGGTGCTTTGGGAGACATGGGAAATGGACCAATATCTCAAGGTACTGAGATACAGATCCCCCTCAAAGCACAAAAGGGCAGGATAAGAAGTAATGGGTGGAAGCTTGTTAAAGAAAGTTCCAGTCTGGAACTGTGGAGAAATTTCCTGACTGTGAGAACAATTAATTCTGGAGCTTGGCTCCAGAAGTTGTGAATGCTGGAGGTCTCAAGAAAAGGTTAGATAACCATTTGTCTGGAATGATATACCATCTCCTGCCTTGATCTGGGGGTTAGACTAGACCTCCAAGGTCCCTTCCAGCCTTATGATTTTATGTTCTAAGGTAGCTGTAAATTTTCCCTGGGAACAAACACCTTATAAAAAGAAAAGAAGCAGCTGCTTGAAAGGGTTTGAAGAAAAGTTTTCCAAAACACTTTCTTGAGAATGAACCTGAAGCACTGCACAGCCCTATTTTTCAGCAAGTTTTCCCTGTTTGAAGGAATAGGAGCGAGATGTTGTGCTTATGCAAGTTCTCAAGCACCAATAAAGGAGAATATTTGTAGCTCAGGGTTGAAATGAGAGGTTCCTTGTACTCTCTGAGGTTGCTTTCTTGCAGACATTTCATTAGGTATCATCATTGTTAGTGACTAGGTAAGTAGATGTTACCTGGTTTGGATACTGCAACATCTTCAAGAAAACAACCAAGAACACCAAAGACCTCTTAAGTATTTCTTTCAAATCATCTTCAGGTTTAGGGACTACACAATACCACCAAAATGTGCCTGAAAGCTCTGTGAGATCAATTCCAATGCATATGTTACCCACAGGAATGGCAAAGTGAGGAAAACATTTGTTGTGCAGTTTCCTTTGGAATTTCCAATGCATGGAAAATAAGGAGGCCAGCTGAGATGGTTGAATTCTCAACTTTCCACCGTACTCATTTCAGCTGTGATAAGAGAGGTGAAGCACACATTTTTCAAACTGTTTTAGTGCATTACAAAGAGGATGGCATTCAGTCTTTCTCCCTGATGTTTGAAGCACAGGAGCTGAGAAGAGTAAGGTGCACCATCACAATGTACATTATTCAGAACAAGTCTCTACTTTGTGCAGGTTTCAGTATAAAATTGAGGATTAAGATGGGGGTGTTGGTGCAGGGAAAAAAATATACCTTTATGACAACCTTGCATACTTGATGTATTATGGTAAATGTGCCAAAGATTGCACAGAAAAAATATTTTGTTTTGTATCTATGGAGATTCTCAGTCATAGTTGTCTCAAATATGCTTTTTTTTCCTTTGAAAAGGCAACTGGACTGTTTTTTTTATTATTTGAGGAAGAGGAGGGAAACATTTTGTCTCTTATCCAAGAAGCTACATCAGTTATTACATAATTTTGTTTTGTAGTTGAGAAAGGGAACCAGGTCATTAGCTTTGAGCTACAAGAAATAAGATGTGAATTCCTGAAGACTTAAGAAACTGACGCCAGCATTCATTAGTGTAGCCAATAAAACATGGTATCAGAGGCCTCCTCAGAATAGATGGAGTTTGAAGCACAAATCTGATTTTTGTCTATGGCTAATAAAAATCATTTACCCCTTTCCAGCCACTGCAGTCTGCCCTGAACTAAAGCAAAGCTGAAACTCACTATATTATTATCTTCCAGGAAAATCACCAGCTCTTTATTCATCAGTGTTTCTAACAGCTTCCCAGGTGGCAAATTACAAAATAATCCAAGGATTCAAAATAATTTGGTGACCTGAAAAAGAAGGGGAAGTAAGGGTTGTTGTTGTTTTTCATCCAGCTCAACTACATTTTTTTTAATTCTTAACTCATGTGCCTATAAAGACATTGGCAGAAGAAAAGTAGCACAAATAAATTGCTGCTTAGGTCCTTTTTAAAGTTGATACCAGGATCATGCAAAAATATGCTTACTGATTGTTGTAATCCATACTGTCACTTTTGGCAAAGACATATCTTACCCCTACATACACCCTCTCTTAGCTCCAAATAATTTTCCTTTTGTTCCATGTGTGTTGTAACTCCATTTTATATTTTATATTATTTGCCAATGCTCTATTAAACCATTATATATTAAAGGCACTGGCAATCACCTTTAAAGCCCTTCATGGGATGGGTCCAGGTTACTTGAGGGACCGTCTTACCCCAGTGGGATTGGCAGGCCATCAGAGGAGGCCTGCTAGGGTCCCAATAGCCCAATTATTCTGGCTGGTGGGCTCCAGGAAGAGGGCCTTCTCTGAAACATCTTGCCCAACCTGCCTATCTTTTCATAAGGGCCTAAAGACCTGGCTGTGACAGTTGGCTTGGGGCCTTAGTGGGTGAACAGTGCAATGGAGGTGATTGATCAAGTAATCCCACCTTTCCTCCCCCCACCACTCCACCCACACCCTCCCCACATGTCCTTGGGTTTTAATCTTTGGTTTTAATTTACTTATGTTTTAATGTAGATACAGTATATTTTATGACTGTAAGCCACTGACAGTTATCTTATAATAAGAAGGGGTTTAAGAAGAAACTGCAGTCATTTGTCTGGAATGGTGTACACTATGTGTCAACATCCAGCTCGAGAATCCAAATAAAACTCCCAGTTCATTCCATCTCTAAAAAACTTACTGTTTATTGAGTACACTGCACGGTAATATGAAAGCAAAACTAACTCAGAGGGTCCAACACCAATTAATAGACATAAACAATAATTTTCCCAGCCAACCCCCCCCAAAACAATCTTACATAGTACATATAAACAAGTTCACTTTGTTATGGGAACCATCTTCTTCAAATCCACACCTGTTCTGGTGTCCTTGAAAAGGTTTCAGGGTCTCACAGTCTTCAGCAGAATCATGGAAGGTGATGTTTCTCTATCTAACCCACTCAAAAGTAACACCACCTCCCCCTTAGTCTAAAGGCAAGTTCAAACAGAGAGGCATGTAACTGCCAAAGTTTCATCCTTGACACTCTGCTGCTCAAGCAGGAGGTTGGGCTAGATGACCTCCAAGGTTCCTTCCAACTATGTTTTTCCATTATTCTGTATACTAGTCTGTATTCCTTAAAAAATTCATCTTGACTTTCCAGTGTCAGGCAGGGGATTGTTTCAGCACAGTTGAGAAATTCAAGGATTAGTGAATGAGGAATTCCCTAAGGAGTCTCAAAAAGAGTCCCTGGCCTTGAAGCATCAAAAGCTGGTATTGGTGGGTGGAAAAGAAAATGGATAGGGAATTTTAATTGGAGCATTCTGGAAAATGGCAAAACTAACAGGATAAAATAAACTGGAGCATTTCAATAGTGTAACATTTTGTTGTAATCCTTAGGTTACATGTTCCACCTTCTTTCCAGAAGTAATGAGTAATATGTAATACTTGAGGAGTGGGTTGGACTAGAAGATCTCCAAGGTCCCTTCCAACTACATTATTCTGCTAAATTTAATTTCAATGACACAGAAATAGAATAAAGTTCTATTTAAATTTTCTCCTATTTTTGGGAGCATAACCCTCAGCCTACTACATAAAAGCTAAAAATCAGAAGGCACTGCACTAATTACACAGAGTTTCTACATGTATTATGTTTTTTTGTTATTATTGTTCTTTTGATACTTTGCAATTTAGCTTTTAATATATATAAAGTTAGTTTTCCAGTTTTCCTCTACACACACAGAAGCATGCATACATAGGAAATGGCAAAAAACTACAGAACACAGTTCAAGACTGATTTGTACAATATATTTCAAAGACATGATTATGAGAGTCTCTTTAGTGTGGAGGATAAAATTTGTTAAATGCTTAATTAAAGCCATAAACAAATGACAGTTCTCCAGCTATTAAAGAGCAAAAATACTCTAATGGCTTTAATAATACTGGGTGATCTGTCTTTCATTCTGGCCTCAAGATGAAAAGTTTCATTTTATCAGATTCTAAGTCCAAAATGAAAGGGACACGGTGGCTCAGTGGGTTAGGATGCTGAGCTTGTCGATCGGAAGGTCGGCAGTTTGGCGGGTCGAATCCCGAGTGCCGCGTAACAGAGTGAGCGCCTGTTACTCGTCCCAGCTTCTGCCAACCTAGCAGTTCGAAAGCACGTAAAAATGCAAGTAGAAAAATAGGGACCACTACGGTGGGAAGGTAACAGCGTTTCGTGCGCCTTTGGCGTCTAGTCATGCCCGCCACATGACCACGGAGACGTCCTCAGACAAGCGCTGGCTCTTTGGCTTTGAAACGGAGATGAGCACCGGCCCCTAGAGTCGGAAACGACTAGCATGCATGTGCGGGGGAAACTTTACCTTTACCTTTTAAGTCCAAAATACATTTCAAAAGGCACTATCTGTTCCTTGTTTTATCAAGCATAAAAAATACAGAGTAAGAGAGTTGGAAGGGACCTTGGAGGTCTTCTCGTCCAACCTCCTGCTTGAGCAGGAGACCCTAGACAATTCCAGACAAATGACTGTCCAATCTCTTCTTAACAACTTCCAGTGATGGAACACCCACAACTTCCAGGTGTGTGAATCATATCTCACTGTTTAGAGCTCTCAGGTATGTCTGCTGTTTTTCATTCCTTCCAAAGCCTTCTTCTGCAAGTTTCAGACTTGACACTGTTTACTGCAGACCCATCTAAAAGAGGGTTTCCTTTAAGAGAGGTAGGTAGATCAAAGGCAGATCATGACATTCTCGCTACAAATCCTGCACCCTTTGCAGTGTTCTCTCTAGTCTCAACTTCTGAAGTTGAGGATGCTGATTAAGCCTTTGACAGTCGCCAAATTCTCAGCAAAATTATTTGTAATACAGAGAGGCAGCACCACTGCTCCTGATTGCATAGTACAGCATCATAAATTGCATGCTAATCGCCTAATTCATAAACCGTTGACATTTTTATGAGGCCGTAGCATTCAAAAAATGAGGAATTTGGGCTTAGAAAAAGAGCATTTGCATTACAAAGCTCCCTCATTTAACTTCTCATTCTCATTAAGACTTAAACCCACATCACATAACTTATCTCCCTCTAAAAACACTCCCTGGTGTGCTGGTACAAAGCATGAGGTCCAAGTCACCTCCAGGAAGATCCCACTTGCTGCTTATCCATTACCTAGTTACCTACATTGACTGAATGTAACCCTGTTTGGCACAGCAGGTGTAGCATGGACACCTTCTCTATTGGTTTGGCTTCCTGGTATTTCTGTATTCCTATTCCAGTATTCCAGTATTTGAGGGGTTGCCCCAAAGAAGAGGGGGTCAAACTATTCTCTGAAGCACCACAGAGGGCAAGTCAAGAAACAATGGTTGGAAACTGATCAAAGAGAGAAGCAACCTGGAATTAAGGAGAAACTTCCTGACAGTGAGGACAATTAACCAGTGGAACAGCTTGCCTCCAGAAATCATGGGTGCTCCATCACTGGAGATTTTTAAGAAGAGACTGGACAGTCACTTGTCTGAAATAGTATAGGTTCTCCTGCTCGAGCAGGGGGCTGGACTAGAAGACCTCCAAGGTCCCTTCCAATTCTACTCTACTCTACTCTAGTCTAGTCTACTCCACTCCACTCCACTCCAACTCCACTCCACTCCACTCCACTCCAACTCCACTCCACTCCACTCCATTCTATTCCTATTTTCACTCCTCCAACAAACTGCACAGGTGCAGCATAGTAGATGAAGCGTCCTTTTATAACTAGGGAAGGCTGGAAGGACAGATCTGAGGATGTCTCATAGAACACAGAATATAGAATAACAGAGTTGGAAGGGACCTTGAAGTCATCTAGTGCAGACTATACCATTTCAAACAAATGGTTGTTGGGTCTCTTCTTGAAAACCCACAACTTCTGGGGCAACCACAACTTCTGAAGGCAAGCTGTTCCACTGGTTAATTGTTATCACATTGTCCAACCATCATTGTAAGTGTCATGGTTCCGATTAATGAGACAGTTCAAACAAAATTCAGGCATTTTTTATCTAAAAGTCTTAATAATGAAACGCAGCATCGGCACTCATGGATGGATGCCAGAATCTGAAATCTCCTCCCCTTAGCCCAGGGGTCGGCAACCGGAAAAAGGAAAAGAGCCACTCAGAACCGGTTCCGTCGCACAAACAAAAAAGTGGGAGCCGCAAAAAGTGCGCGCGCGTGCGTCCACTCACGCGCATGCGCAAAAAACATTTTGCGCATGCGCAAAATGGGAGGCACCTGCGCGGCAACGGGTCTCCCCTTTGGAGAGGTGCATGCCATCCTGTCCGGAGACCTGCCGCGTTCGTCAAACGGGGCCAGGCCGGCGCGCGCAGGGGGGAGGGGGCGACGGGGGCTTTTCTCCTAAGAACAGCGGCTTTTAAAAGTGGGAGGGTCGGAGCGCCGCGGGCAGGTCCGGAGAGGCGGGGGACGAAGCCCCGCTTGCCTGGAGGGGGGGCAGAGAAGTGAGTTGCTGCAGCCCACCTTGGGCGGCTCCCGCCCTTTGTTCAGGCGCCAGCATCCCAAAGAAGCCCGGCCAGGAAGCCCGCCCCCTGCCCGCTTTTCCGGAGGGGGGCAGAAGGAGGGAGTACATCCCTCCCTTCTTTGTCTGCTCCGCGGCTGCCCTGTGGGAGGGGAACAACGCCTCGCGTGCCCAGCCTGGCCCCTGGCCCCGGCGCAGGGGGCAAGAGAGGCGGCGTTTGGGCCAGGCCAGAGGACGAATCCGGACCGTGCGAGCTGCGCTCCCCCTCCCTCCGAGCAGAAACCCGGTCCTTGCCGCTCCCGAGGATCTGCGAGGCTGGGGGAGCTGCCCTTCCCCTCGTTTGCCCCGGCAGACGCTCCTGGCGCTGCTGCTAACGGGTGCGATTCCAGCCGGAGGCGTCAAAAAGCTGCCGCCGTCCTTGGGAGAGGTGCACGCGCACTGTCCAAACCGCCGCCATCCCGTTTGCATAGCTGCCGTGTTCGTCAACGCGGCAGGTCTCCGGGCTTCCTTCGGGGAGCCTTTCATTCCTGTACAAGGGGGAAGGGGAATTCTCTGTGCTTTTGTGTGTGCATGTGTGTGTGTGTATGTAAAGCACGAGAGAGGGAGGAAGAGGGGGGGAAGTGAGATCTCAAGCCCCAATGTTTCCTGCCTTCCACTGCCGGCGGCCGCCCCGCATTCTTAGCATTCCTAGGCTCTGACTCCGAGGTCGTTGTCGCCGTCTCCACTGAGCAGCGCCACTTGGAAGAGAAAGGGAGCAGAACAGGCACGCTCACCCCAGCGGAGTGGCCGGCCCTCGTTTTAGTAGCGAGACAGTAATCGCTCCCCTCTGCCCCCCCAATGCTCCCGGTTCTCCCGCCCACCTTTCGGGCTGAGTCTGGCGGCCGGGGACTCTGCTTCCCCTGTTTGGCGGAGCGGACTCACTCGCTCGCTCGCTCCATACCGGAGTCTAGCCGAGGTGAAAACAAAACCACACACGCACACACACAAATACAAGAGATGGAAATGAGAGAGTGGCTCCTCCTCCTCCTCCTCTTCTGCAAAAAGGCCTGTTGGAAAACTGCACAGAGCAGAAGCGGCAGCCAGGAGCCCACCATCTCTCCTCTCCCGCTCGCTCTCGCCGCTCCAGCCCTGGCGAGCCAAAGAGATGAAAGGCCCCGAGCAATAGGAAGGGGATCTCTGCCCTAGAGTGGGGGGGAGGAAAGGGGGGGGAGGAAAGGCCTGATCGCTTTGTGTTACCTGCCGTGAAACCAGTGCTTGCAGGCATCGCACTCGATCATGAAGCGGGTTACGTCGTAGGGCAGCCTACAGATACAATAGACGGGCACCGTCACCATGTTAGCTCCCTTCAAAACAACACTGGATCCCAAGGCAAGCGAGCCATGCGGGAGATTCAGCCAGCCCAGCCAGCCCAGCCAGGCAGCGGAAAGAAGCAGGCAAGCAGGGCGTGGAGGTACGGAGACCTGCCAACATTTGGGGAGGTTTGGGGAGGTGCGCGCGCACCTCTCGGAATGGGTAGCGGCCCCGCTTCTTGCGAAAGCTGCCATGGCCCTTCTGCAAAGCTGCCGCTTTCGGCAGCTTTGCAGACGGGCCGCGGCAGCTTTCCCAAGAAGCGGGGCCGCTGCCCGTTCGCGCGGAGGTACGGAGACCTGCCGACGTTTGGGGAGGTTTGGGGAGGTGCGCGCACACCTCCTCAAACCTCCCCAAACTTCGGCAGGTCTCCAGACAGCGGCGGCTTGGGAGAGGTGCACGCGCACCTCCGCCCTTCGGAAAGGTGCGCGCGCACCTCTCGGAACGGGCGGTGCCACTCTCCATTTGGAGAGGTGCACGCGCACCACTGCCCGTTCGAAGAGGTGCGCGCACACCGGGCGGCTGGGAGCCGCAGGAGACGGCTCAAAGAGCCGCATGCGGCTCCGGAGCCGCGGGTTGCCGACCCATGCCTTAGCCCATTGTATCATACACAATTCACACCCTTATTTACAAGTCATTAATCACATTATCCAATTAGTTTTACATATGAAGTTTCACTTCCCTTTTTGTGCGTGGCTATTTCTGACCTTCTCAAAATAGCCGTTTGACATTTCCCTCCCTTCTGTGATTCAAAGCGAAGGAGTTTAAACAAAAGGCTGTCTCTTATATTGTCAGTGCAAAAACATGTCAATGTTTGCAGCATTGACAGTAAGAAGATAAGGACAAGTTGTATATGACCTCAATAATTCCTTTACACAAAGCAGAAATACATAACAGATGTAGCATAAAACTGCCTACAAACTTTTATTTTATGAGATCGGGCCCATCCTACTTAGACAGGAGCTCTCCTAATAATTCCACCACATCCAATATATGATTTGGAGTCATTGTTTCACTGTCAAGTAGCTTTCCCCACCATTCAGTCAGAACTGAAGAAACTTCTGGGATGAGAAGCAAAACATCATCAAGGAAAAACAAACAACGTACTCTTGAAAAAAAACCTCCAGAGACCTCAATGTATCCTTCGTGGTTTCTGGAGCCAAGGACAACCACTATCATTTGAGGTGGTGGGAGAGAGGGATTGGTCCCAAATCACCTAGCTAGTTTTCATGGCTAAGGGAGGACTAAAACTCACAGTCTCCCACATTCTAGCCTAGTTCTTTAGTCCAGTGGAATGGCTTGCCTTCAGAAATCGTGGGTGCTCCATCACTGGAGGTGTTTAAGAAGAGGCTAGATGGTCACTTGTCTGAAATGGTACAAGTTCTTCTGCTTGAGCAGGGGGTTGGATTAGAAGACCTTCAAGGTCCCTTCCAGCTCTATTCTATTCCTTAACACTAAGCTGGCTCTTTATTATACCTGCAATACTCATTTCATCCTTCTGAGAAAACGATCCTATTCTTCAGATCATTTTGCCCCCAGGAAAATCTGTGGAATTTATATTCTTTTTTTTAAAGTACAGTATGTTCCATCCCAAAGTTCATTTTCAAGATGGTTTCAGGCTTTGCTATTTGGAAAGTTACATCTTGAGCTCAAATTTGGTGTTTTATTTTTTGAGTTAGATCCATTGCCAATCTTGTCTATAGTGATTGACAGCAGCTTGCTAAGACTCTCAGGTGGGGGCTTCCTCAGGGCAACCTGATTCTGCCCGAATGTAATCTGGGATCTTCAACTCATTCGAATTCTGATTTCAATACCGTATTCCCACTTTTAGTATCTCAAATATATATGGTATTTAAAAAAAATTAACAGTGTCAGTTTTATTAATGCGTTAAAACATAACAAATCAACATGAACCAACAGTCTGTTTTAATGAATATTTCATCTCCCTACATCACTAAATCATAGATTAAAAGGAACTGAAGGGTATTTTCCTCTGTATGTTTCTTTTCCATCAGGACAGGATTATTCTAACTTCTACAAGTTGTGTGGCACTTGGTTGTATTTTGGCATTTAATGCTCACGCAAAGAAAAGAAAGAGAGTCTTCTCAACTATTGTTATCAATTTATCAGGATGAAAAATGTGGTTGTTTTCCAAACTGAATCTGTTAGTTCAGATGAAAGTAAACAAGCCACTTGGGCATTACTTTTCCAATACAGCTCAAGACTGGAAGCCAGCACAAAGCTACATTTGTTACGCATCTGGCAGTGTCTAAGGACTGATGTTCCTCCCTTCTCACCTCAGCTGACACCTGGAACAGAATGAAGTGGTGGGCTCCTGCTGGACTAAAAAAAATTCTATATGTCTTCAGCTTGCAAAGGGGAGAAAATGCCTTCCATTTTAAAATAACTGAATAACCTTCCTAAGATGCAAAAAAAAGCACCACGTTGTACAAGAACAAAGGAGCTGTCTTCCTAGGAGAGCCTTCTACTTACTTGGACTCATGAGATGAGAAGGAAAAAATTCAAAATAAGAATCCTCTTCTCTGCAGCAAGAAATAATAATAATAATAATAATAATAATAATAATAATAATAATAATAATAATAATAATAATAATAATAATAATAATAATAATAATAATAATAATAATAATAATAATAATAAGTTGGAAGGGACCTTGGAGGTCATCTAGTCCAACCCCCTGCTAAGGCAGGAAACTCTATATCATTTCAGACAAATGGCTGTCCAGTCTCTTCTTAAAAACTTCCAGTATTGGAGCATTCACCACTTCTGGAGGCAGGTTGTTCCACTGGTTAGTTGTTCTCACTGTCAGGAAGTTTCTCCTTAGTTCTAGGTTGCTTCTCTCCTTGACTAGTTTCCATCCGTTGCTTCTTGTCCTGCTTTCAGGTGCTTTGGAGAATAGCTTGACTCCCTCTTCTTTGGGACAGCCCCACAAATAGATACCATCTATTCTACCTCAATACCCTACCTTGTCATCCTATCAAAAGTGCTATTTCAAGAGACACCTGGACTGTTTGTTTAGGAGGAGGAGGAGGAGGAGGAGGAGGAGGAGGAGGAGGAGGAGGAGGAGGAGGAGGAGGAGGAGGAGGAGGAGGAGGAGGATCGCTTCTCATCTAAGAATCTTCATTGGTTCTGGCAGGTAGGGGTAATGAAGCCAAAACTGATGAAGTTTCTTGGATTAGGTGAAACTACTACTACTTCTTTTTCTTCTTTTTTTCAGCTGCCTTTTAAAAAAGGACCTTTGTGTCAACTACGACCTGCATGATTGAGAATCTCCACAAACACTTGTCCTCCTCTCTCATGCATTTGTAAGTGAAGTTGTCGTACAGTCAAACATGCCCGTATTCTAGGAATGTCCGTGGTCTAATAAATGTATCCATAAGAAAATTGGCTTTGCTGACCCTGCCTTGCTAGCTTTCTACAGCCCTCTTTGACCTAGGCAAGCATCCAGAAAAATGACTCACCCACATTCGTTTTCTTCCTCTGTTATGCTGTGATCCATTGGAGCTATTGTATACAGGATGAGTGGCCACAGAAATCTCATAAATAAATAAATAGCCATTCCCCCTGCACTTCCTCATTAAGTAAGTGAAGAACATCACGCTTTACCCATGAGAATTGCACAGAAATTCTTTTCTCCTTGGAAAGAAATTATAACAGCAAGTTCTGCTTCATTGACACTGAATGAGAATAGAATTTCTTCACCCGGCTCTAACTTTAACTAGCATAAGTTGGTCTTAACTATGGCACCTTCAGTATCTAAGCATAATTGAGTTTTGGGGCAGAAACTAAGGGGGGCATGGAGATGATTTCCTTATAATGGCAACAGAGTCCATGTTTCCATGTACTGAAATGAACCTGGCTGGAACAATATTTTTCATTCTGAGTCGGCACCACAATCTGTACATACAAAGTAACCAACACAATGCACAAGACTATAATCTGTTTTCCTAGCAATGCATCCTACATCAGAACCAACTGTCTACAGGTACACCTGTCTTGTACATCCATTGTGTGAGCCTAGAAAGGGGTGGAGGGTGGCTGTCCTCTGATGTCCCTTTTTCAATCCAGATGCTCCCTTGCAGGCATGTGCACAAGCCCCTTTCCATTGCAAATGGATGGGAGGAATCAAAGCTTCAGAATGGAGCAACTTCATTTCCAAATGTAGGTGCCTAGTCAGATTTCATCGCTGCAATGGTCCATGTGGGGCAAATTTGAGACAACCCACGATCTAATGAAATGGGGACCCCCTATTCTAAACAGAAGCATAAATGGGACACAGACAGGCATTTTAATTAATATTTTTGCCACTTGCTTTAAAAGGTAAATATTTCACATGTTGGTCCAACAACCAAGGAAAACATGCAGAATTCCTTCTAAGCAGCTTCCTTTATTGTCCCTCACCTATAGACAAAAATCTTGTCATACTAAAGCAGATTATGTGCACCATTAAACATATAGTCTGGGAACTAATAGGGAGGAGCTGACTTGACTCTCTTCCTCCTACCCAAACTATCTAAACGTTGCTGTCTCTTGGACCTCTGGGATGCAGCACCTTCCTCTTGGGAATTCAGACATCCTTTCCATCACACTACCAAGTCATTAGATATCAAATTGCCAACATACGCTGGATCATGGAGAAAGCTAGAGAGTTCCAGAAAAACATCTACTTTTGCTTCATTGACTATGCTAAAGCCTTTGATTGTGTGGATCAACACAAACTGTGGCAAGTTCTTAAAGAGATGGGCGTACCAGACCATCTTATTTGTCTCTTGAGAAACCTATATGCGGGCCAAGAAGCAACAGTGAGAACTAGACACGGAACCACTGATTGGTTCAAAATTGGGAAAGGAGTCCGGCAAGGCTGTATACTGTCACCCTGCCTATTTAACTTATATGCAGAGCACATCATGAGAAAGGCAGGGCTAGATGGATCAAAAGTTGGAATTAAGATTGCCAGAAGAAATATCAACAACCTAAGATACGCAGATGATACCACTCTAATGGCAGAAAGTGAAGAAGAACTAAAGAGCCTCGTGTTGCGGGTAAAGAAGGAGAGTGCAAACGTTGGGTTGAAACTTAACATTAAGAAAACCAAGATCATGGCATCTGGCCCTCTCAATTCCTGGCAAATAGATGGGGAAGAAATGGAGGTAGTGACAGATTTTATTTTCCTGGGCTCCAAGATCACTGCAGATGGGGACTGTAGCCAAGAAATTAAAAGACGCTTGCTCCTGGGGAGGAAAGCCATGGCAAATCTAGACAGCACACTAAAAAGCAGAGACATCACCCTGTCAACAAAAGTGCGTATAGTCAAGGCTATGGTCTTCCCAGTTGCAATGTATGGCAGTGAAAGTTGGACCATAAAAAAGGCTGAGCACCAAAGAATTGAGGCCTTTGAACTCTGGTGCTGGAGAAGACTCCTGCGAGTCCCTTGGACTGCAAGACGATCAAACCGGTCAGTCCTAGAGGAGATCAACCCTGACTGCTCTTTAGAAGGCCAGATCCTGAAGCTAAAACTCAAATACTTTGGCCACCTAATGAGAAGGAAGGACTCACTGGAGAACAGCCTTGTTATGTATGCAGGCATCTGCATAGCAACAGCCCTCAGGGGGCGTTGGCCTGGACAGTTTCGGCGGGAAACCTAGGGCCAACCCCATTGGCTGTTAGCTTACCTGGCCAGGTATATAAGGAGGCCAGGTAGCCCTCATTCCCCAGTTCACTTCCCCTTCCAATAAAGAGCTGAACTCACACACCGGCTGGCGTCTCTCTTGCGTCGGACCCACTACACAATAGTGGCGACGAGGATGGGATTGCTGCCGACCAAGAGCTGAAGTCACTGGGGAAACGCTCCGCGAGCTGAAGGGAAAGGCATTTTTCCTTCTTCCCCCCACGACCGCCAGCCGAACCGGCAACGCCAAGCACCACATCCACGACCAACTGCCGCCATGGCTAGAGCCGGACAACCCCACGAATTCGAGACCCGCCGCCCCGAAACCTGGACCCGTTACCTGGCTCACGTTGAACTGTACATGCGGTTCAATCAGATATCCGAGGACGGTGCAAAGGCGGCCGCCCTGCTCTGCCTTGGGGGACCAGCGCTGCTGGAAGTCACCGCGAACCTGTTCCCCCAGGAGGCCATCAACAACGTCGCGTACCGAGACCTCGTGGCCAGGCTCAATGCACATTTCAAGCCCCGGCGCTCCAAGGTGGCCGCACGGTCACAATTCGAGAAAAGGGACCAGCGCCCCGACGAGACCGGTGCCGATTTCCTCGCCGCCCTGTGGGAAGCTGCCGTCGCTTGCAGGTTCACAAAATTGGAGGAGCGACTATGGGACCGGCTGATTTGCGGCCTACGCGACAGGCGGTTGCAGGAGCGCCTGTTCGAAAGAGAGGAGGTTTCTCTCCAGGAAGCCGAGGACGCCATCCTAGCCCACGAAGTGGCCTGCGGGGCCGTCCAAGCCTGCCAGGAAACCCGGCCCGGCAACCAGGCAACCAGCGTCCACTGGCAAGGGGCCACAGAGGAGGACGACCTGAGCATCGACCTCCTCCAGCAGAAGTCGACCCCCGACCAGCGAGCCAGACGCCCAGACAGGACCAGGCCTCCCAGCAACACCGCCATTCCCCAGAGGTGCGCAGGGTGTGGTGGGAACCACGTGCGCAGCCTCTGCAAGTTCCGGTCCACCACGTGCCGGGCCTGCAAGAAAACAGGCCACATAGCCGCCGTCTGCCGTAGCCGCCGCCCCCGAGAGGAGATCCACGAGCTGCAGCCGGAGGAACCGCCGTTCGAAGGTACTGGGGCCCCCACCAAAACAAAAATTGGCTATGTCGAGAGCCGGCTGGCCATTAACCATACGGGTAGCCGCCGGCTGCTCAAACCCAAAATTAGATTAACAATCCGTTTGCAAGGTGTCCCTTGCAGCATGGAGCTTGACTCCGGATCAGCGGTCTCGATTATTTCGGATGAGACCCTTAACCACATAATTAGCCAGAGCAAGCAACGGATTAAATTACGGCCTACTAAATTAACCCTGACCGATTTTCAGAATTCGCCGGTCAAGGTGAAGGGGGAGGCCACCATTTCAGTGGGCTTTAAGGGTCGCGAAGGGCACCTGGATGTTGTAGTGGTAGAGGGCCGCAGAGCCAGCCTGGTTGGGCTGGACTGGTTTGAGGCCCTGGGAATCTCAGTATCCGGGATCCATCGGATCCAGGGGGACTCCGTTGAGGCCGTTTGCCGGGAGTTCGCCGACGTCTTCGACGGGTCATTAGGCAAGTACACCGGGGCCCCCATATCGTTCAAGCTTAACTCGAACGTCTCCCCCGTTAGGGTCCGGCCGCGGCGAGTCCCGTTTGTGCTCAAACACAAAATCGAGCGCGAACTAGACAAGTTGGTGGCCCAGGGAATCTTAGAGCCTGTAGATAGAGGGGAGTGGGAAACCCCCATTGTGACCCCCCTCAAGCCCAACGGGGAAATAAGGATCTGCGCCGACTATAAGTGCTCGGTGAACCGCACCCTAAACCCGCACGCTTACCCGGTTCCCGCGGTCAGCCACGTTCTCGCTTCCCTCCAAGGCGGCGCCATTTTTGCAAGGCTCGATCTTGCACAGGCGTACCAGCAACTCACGGTCACTAGGGAAACAGCTGACATCCAAACCATAGTAACCCATAGGGGGGCGTTCTGGGTGAACAGGCTGCAGTTTGGAGTCAGCGTTGCTCCCGGCATTTTCCAGGAGGTTATGGAAAAGACACTCAAGGGCATTCCAGGAGTCTGCCCCTATTTTGATGACATCCTGATCGCAGGAGCATCAGCAGAGGAACTGGCAGGGAGGCTCAGGGAAGTGCTGGCAAGGCTGCGCACAGCTGGCCTCAAACTCAAAAAGGAAAAATGCAGCATAGGCATTCCTTCCACAGAATTTTTGGGGTTCAGAGTAGACGCCAGGGGAATCCACCCCACAGAATCCAAGGTGAGGGCCATCAAACTAGCACCCACACCCAAGAACAAAGCAGAGCTTCAGGCATTCCTGGGTCTGCTGAATTTCTACCATACATTCCTCCCACACAAGGCAGCCATCGCTGAACCGCTCCACAGGCTGCTAGACAAACAGGCAACATGGGCCTAGACGGCCACCCATGATCAGAGCTTCAAGGCCCTGAAGGCATTGCTGTCGGACAAGTCCACAATAACCCATTTCATCGAGTCCAAGCCCATTTGTATCGCCTGCGATGCATCCCCTTATGGTGTGGGCGCTGTCCTAAGCCACCTTGAGCCCAACGGGGCACAAGTCCCCATAGCATACTATTCTAGGACACTGTCTGGAGCAGAAAGAAACTATGCCCAAATAGACAAAGAAGCCCTGGCAATCGTGGCAGGAATCAAGAAATTCCACGATTACTTATATGGCAGGGAGTTCACTGTCTTCACGGACCACAAACCACTCCTGGGCCTGTTCACCACAGACAGGCAAACCCCCCAGATTCTGTCCCCCAGGATGCTCCGGTGGTCCATCTTCCTTGCAGCATACAATTGCAAGCTGGTACACAAGCCAGGGAAGGAGATGGGCCACGCAGACGGTCTAAGTAGGCTCCCCCTAGACACACACGACCCAGACCCAGCACCAGCCACACAGATCCTAGCCCTGCAGGAACTACCCGAGTGCCCAGTTCTTGCCAAGGACATTGCCAGCCACACAGCCACAGACAACATCATGGGCAGGGTGCACTCATGGGTTTGCACAGGGTGGCAGGACAAATCCCCGGGACCAGAGTTTCAGGCCTATTTCATTAGACGCGATGAAATCTCCACACACAAAGGGTGCCTCCTTTGGGGTAGCAGGGTCATCATTCCACCCGCACTACGCGCCAGGGTATTGGACTCCTTACACGAAGGGCACCCGGGGGTGGTCAGGATGAAGGCACTGGCTAGGAGCTACCTCTGGTGGCCCGGGTTGGACAAGGAGGTTGAGGATCGGGTCAAGGCCTGTTATACGTGCCAGAGATCCAGGCCAGAAGTGCCACATGCACCAGTACACCGGTGGGAGGCCACACGCACGCCATGGTCCCGCATTCACATTGACTATGCGGGGCCATTCCAGGGTCAACTATTTTTAGTAGTGGTGGACAGTCACTCCAAGTGGTTAGAGGTAGTCCCTGTCCCCAACATGACCTCGGGGAGGACAATCCAGGTGCTCAGAGCTCTCTTTGCCACGCACGGCCTCCCCGACGTAATTGTGTCTGATAATGGGCCTCAGTTTACTGCTGCTGATTTCCAGGCGTTCTTGAAGGCGAACTGGATTAGGCACACCACCTCTGCGCCTTCCATCCATCTACCAACAGGCAGGCCGAACGGATGGTAAGGACGACCAAAGACGCACTCCGGTGCATCATCAGCGGGGACTGGCACCACAGACTGGCCAAATTTTTACTAGCCTAACACACAACACCATGCGTGGCTACCGGCAAGAGCCCAGCAGAACTGCGATGGGGACGGTGCCTCATCACCAAGCTGGACCGCCTACACCCAGACCGGGTAGCAGCCGAAACCGGTAGGGCAACATCACCATCATCACCATCATCACCATCATCACCATCACCACCAGCATCACTACCATCACCATTGCCATCATCATCCACACACAGGGTCCTCAACCTGGGGGACCTGGTCTGGGCAAGGAACTATGGGGCTGGACATCCTTGGGTTCCGGGGACAGTGGTCGGGAAAACAGGACCCCTTTCGTACATTGTAGGGGTGGAGGGGGACAGACGCATAAGGCGACACATCGATCAGCTCAGAGGAAGAGTCCCTGAGCACGTCACACACGCCCCTGAGCGCGTCACACACGTCCCTGAACTCAACGCACACGATCAACAGGAGGACCACACTCCAGGAGGGGTCAACCCAGCTGAGGATGTCACAGGGCAGGGACCAGAGGAGGAGGACTTCCTGATGCCGGCTCCTTGCAGCCCTGCACAAAGGCCTCAGGAACCCACGGTCCAAGCCCAGGGGCCAAGCACACCCATACGATCCACCCGTCCACACAGGACACCAGCCTACCTGTCGGACTATGTGTGCAAGTGATCCTCACACAAGGACACCACTGTTTTTTTATATATATATACTCATAGTTATAGTAGTTGCATGTTGTTGTTGTTATGTGGGTCTTCTCTAAGGGGGGAGGGGTGTTATGTATGCAGGCATCTGCATAGCAACAGCCCTCAGGGGGCGTTGGCCTGGACAGTTTCGGCGGGAAACCTAGGGCCAACCCCATTGGCTGTTAGCTTACCTGGCCAGGTATATAAGGAGGCCAGGTAGCCCTCATTCCCCAGTTCACTTCCCCTTCCAATAAAGAGCTGAACTCACACACCGGCTGGCGTCTCTCTTGCGTCGGACCCACTACACAATAGTAATGCTGGGAAAGATTGAGGGTAAGAGAAGAAGGGGACGACAGAGAATGAGGTGGCTGGATGGAGTCCCTGAAGCAGTAGGCGTGAGCTTAAATGGACTCCAGAAGATGGTAGAGGGCAGGAAGGCCTGGAGGGACGTTGTCCATGGGGTTGCGATGGGTCAGACATGCCTTCGCAGCTAACAACAACAACCAAGTCATTTCTCATGACTCTGTGCTTTACTAACCCTGTTGCTTTCTTAACAGCAATACAGAAGTGGTGTATCTGTCCCTTGCTTTCTTGAAGCCAGCATTTCTTTCTGCTGATGGAAGAAGAGGAATAATTCCATTCAAAAATGAAAGAAGAGGAGAGGGAAACCCATGTTAGAGAGAAGAGTCTCTCCTTGAAAAGAATTTGGGTCCCTCTATGCTGTGCAGGGAGGACTTTGTAGATGGCATTCAGCATAGGATTGTTGCACAAGAAAGTTGGACCTTTCTGCATTGTGCCACGTTTATTTTCTCTGCCCAGGAACTTTGCTTTTTCAGTGCCAGTTTGAAGCCATGGCATGGTGTGACAAACCCATGTTTTTTAATTAGTTTGGAAGGGTTTTAATTGGGAAACAAAGGGAGAGATCTTGTGGATTACTGCTGCAACCTTTAATTGCCTGTCTTTGCAGACCATTAATTATGTTGATGTGAATATGACGTCCTCTTCTTTCCCATTCCCCCCCCCTTCAAAACTATTCTGTTTACAGTATTTGAACAAAAGTCAGTTCCTGTTGATTCTTTACGTGATCCTTAATTAAGTTATTGCTGTTACAGGAATTAAGAAGAGAACATCTACATGCAGTACAGTGGAAGGTCCTCTTACCCTGCATAAAATTGGGTTTTCTGTATTTACTTCTGATCTTGTTTTCTGAAAGGGGGAAGGGTCATTAGGGGAAAATAATGCACCAGGGCTGCATTAACTAGGAGCAAGAGGAGGGGAGGAGATCCAACTTTTTAAAGGTCTCTCATTTGCTTCTACTAAGGTGGTCTTAATTTTGGGAAGATTTCAGATGTTGAGAAGCAATTCTAGGCCATCCAGGGCCTAGAAATAAGCATCAGAGCATTTTCTTGGAGAAATGATTCCATCTGGTGCCTCCTTTCTCCTTGCAGCAATAACAGGCAGGCGAGAACTCAACCCGGAAGGAACCATCACAAAGACAGGATAGAAGGGAGAGGAGTCTCAAGCAAGAGTTTTAAGCACTGTCCTTAAAAAGATCTCCAGGTCCTTTAGAGAGCTAAAGCAGAGGCAAGTTTGGGAGGTAGCTTTAATGGACAGAGGGGAGGAGAAAGAACATCCATTGTGTTTATTTGTGTGCCTTGTTGTACCTCTCACCCCACCACACACACACAATACCTCCACTGCCTCTCCTCATTGTAGCACTGCAGCATGGGTCTACTCTAGGACAATTTATTTACATAAGCTTTTTTAATTTGCTGATTTATTCTCTCTCTCTCTCTCTCTCTCTCTCTCTCTCTCTCTCTCTCTCTCTCTCTCTCTCTCTCTCTCTCTCTCTCTCTCTCTCTCTCTCTCTCTCTCTGTCACCTTACGACATACTTGTGAGGCAGTTGGATTGTGAAATAATGTCCAAACCAGTGAGCTTGATTACAGATTGAAAATTTCAACTATATGTACTTTTACTCTTATAATTACAACATAGGGGATGTGAAGGATAAGGTTAGCTTCAGTCCCCAGAGACTGCAATACTCTACAGTGTTTACATTTTCATCATACATAGGATGAAATACGAATTCTTCAGACTGGTGAGAATCATACGTCAGCATCCAGGGAACAAAGAAAAACCTGCTTAAGGTTATACAGTTCAGCTGGCCTTTTCATTTAAAGATCTAGACTATTGAAAAGGGCTACCTGATGCAGACTGCCAATCTGACAACATTTAGGTGGCATCTATCAATCTCCTTGCTGCCATCTAGCAATCCTCTGGAAGACTAAATGAAGCATCCAGATATGGAAGACTAAGTGAAGCATCTGCCAAGTCACTGAAAAATGTCTGCCACTCAAGACAACTTGAGTAGATACACTGCACAGCTGAATTACTTCAAAATAACGTCTTCACTATGTGAGATAAATCATTACTTATTCAATAATCACTCATACAATTCTCCACAGCCAACTCAGCATGGCCAACTCACCACAGCCAACTTTCTGCAGAACTCTCCATGGGACAAGAAGTCACACTAATATTCAAGAAATGGTGAAATAGAATCATTAAAACAAAGGATGCCAAAGGAGGGACAAAATGAAATGTGAATGACAAAAATAAAAATATTTTTAAACTGAGTCATTTAATTGTTCCATAGCGGGTTGTCCTGTGTGGCAAGTTAGCCATGGTGAGTTGGCCCACGGCGAGTTGGCCCACAGCGAGTTGTCGCACTCCGCTGTAGCATTGTCTCTGCACCCATCCTGGTGCATTGCCTTCTTTTGAAATGGCTTGGTGTCTAATTGACTAAAGGTAAAGGTTCCCCCGCACATGCGTGCTAGTCGTTTCCGACTCTAGGGGCCGGTGCTCATCTCCGTTTCAAAGCCGAAGAGCCAGCGCTTGTCCGAGGACGTCTCCGTGGTCATGTGGCCGGCATGACTAGACGCCAAAGGCGCACGGAACGCTGTTACCTTCCCACCGTAGCGGTCCCTATTTTTCTACTTGCATTTTTTTTTTTACGTGCTTTCGAACTGCTAGGTGGGCAGAAGCTGGGACGAGTAACAGGCGCTCACTCTGTTACGCGGCACTCGGGATTCGACCCGCCAAACTGCCGACCTTCTGATCGACTAATTGACTAATTATTGCTTAATTGCATTTCCTTCTTTAAAAAGGGACATTACTAGTATTGCAAGAGTGCAGGTTTGTCACTGCTCACAGGACTTCACTAACTGGGCACCCATGGAGGAAATTTGATTGGTTCAAATCATTTAGAATAAATTAGAGCTAGTTTGGTTTAGAAATGGGAGACAGTGAGTTCTAGTCTTGCCTTTGGCATGAAAGCCAGCTGGGTGATTTGGGGGCAGGCACTCTCTCTTAATCCATGACAGGCTCAGGCAACAAACTGGTAGATTAATTCCTGTTGCAACCAATAGATCAATACTTAATTGATCTGAAAAAAAAGAAAGAAAAGAGGACCTTGTGAAAAAAACAGTAAGAAGAAAAAAACAATTTTGAATAAATTAATTGAAATATGTTTTGGATTGTTATTATTTTAAAATTAAAGGCTGCGACTTATTGTTAAATGCACCAGTAAATCATCACTCACTTCTCCAGCAGGGTCTTGAACCGAAGAGTGCATGTTCTTATTGGTTCCAGTGATCTAAAAATCCTTGTTTGGTTGTCTGTCTCCTCTCTGGGCTTCACACATCCTTTGTCTCAAGGGAGGGTATCAGGAGAGAATTCTTCCCAAGGGGCCTCTCCTGCTGAAGGTGAGCCTGCTTTAGATAAATGATGGGAGGATTTATCCTTCCCTGGAGAAAACAGGAAAATATCACCCACTTTCTGTTCCGTGAATTTAGTAATTTCCAAAAGGCCACTTGGATCCAGTTCTCTATTGAGAACATTTTTTAAAAAAACACCAAATAGCCGAGTTCAGATTCCTGCTCATTTTACATACAGTAACAACTATCAAGACACCATTTCAGCTGCGTTCTCTGCAATATCTATGGCACCTTTCCACAACAGCTCCTCTATATTGGCTTAGAAGCCAAGCCCCTCTTAGCTGTCACATGTCCATCACCCACATGTGGCAACCAATTCCAAATATGGCCTTCACCACTTCCACTCAAATCTTCCACAACTCCACCATGATTGCCAACAGTAAGCCACAGTTTAATACACTGAGATGGAGGGAAATCTATCTGCCGGCTTGTCTGTTTCTTTCCCTACATGTACAAACTACAGAACAGCAGAATTGGAAGGGACCTTGGAAGTTTTCCTGCTCAAGCAGGAAAGCCCCATACCATCCCAGATAAATGGTTGTCCAATGTCTTCTTAAAAATTTCCAGTGATGGAGCACCCACAATTTCTGGAGGCAAATTGTTCCACTGATTAATTAATCTGTCAGGAGATTTCTCCTTAATTCTAGGTTGGATCTCTCCTTGATTAGTTTCCACCTGATATCTCTTGTTCTGCCCTCAGGTGCTTTGGAGAATAGTTTGACCCGCTGTTCTTTGTGGCAGCCCCTCCTATATTGAAAGACTGCTACGATGTCACTCCTAGTCCTTATTTTCACTAGACTAGACATACCCAACTCCTGCAACCATATTTCATAAGTTTTTGTCTCCAGCTCCCTAATCATCTTTCTTACTGCTCACCTCAGAAACACCTCAGATGTTCTCCTGAGACAACATTAAAAGGAAGGCTTTTCTGCCACCTGTGCATTTGTCCAAATAGGGTAAGGGCTAATCTGAACTCAGGACAGGCAGGAAGGCTGCAATTGAGAAGTCTCCATCTGTGGGACTGAGAGAAGGAACTGTACAGAACAAGCTGGCCATACTACCTGACCTTGTTCATTGACCAGAAACCACTCAGAGCAGGAGGCCTTGTAGTCCTTCAAGCCCTGAGTCATGCAGGGCATTGATCTTTGCAGGACTTTGAATTTTGATCACAAAACCCTGCAGATAGATTCCTTCTAGCAATGGGAAATGGGGGGGGATCTGCATTTTCCCCCACCAGTTGTCATTCAATTAGTGGGTAGAAAATTTGCTTTGGATTTTTTTCCCCCAAGAGAAAAAATGCACAGCCATTCTCCTGGACTGAATGTGCACACCGGTGCATCAGCCTCACTCTCTTTTTAATCTGTCTCTCTAAATGATGTATCTGTAGAGTCTTAAAACAGAAATTTTTGTTAAATTTGATTAAAGAAGAGTTTGTACACTTCAAATCTGGAATGCAGGCTCCATTGTGAAGGTTCACTTAATTCAAGGCCAACACTGTCATTGTTGAAGGATTATAGATACATCTGGGTCAAGTTTACAATGACTTTGTGAGATTATGCATGACTATAGTCATGGTTTCCTGTTGCAGGTGACATTTTTCTGTCACCTGTGCATTTGCCCAAATAGAAATAGTGACATTCTAGATTTTTCTCAACTTTGAGAATTTTAAGATAGATGTAAGGTCCCACCCCAATCTACGTCTTAGGAAATAAGAACTCTTGGAGACAGAATTGTCCAAAAAGGAACTTTTACTAAAACATAATTGTCAGTGGGAAATCTAGACAGGATCTGAAAACTGTGTTACAGGTTGGTACTTTTAAAGTGTCCCCGAGTGAAACCCCTCCCCTCAGTCCATTTGGTCAGTCCCGGATCAATTAAGGTTCAGGTGTCAAAACCTTCCAAGGGAAAAGGGATCTTCCATGCCTTTATGACATTTCCTTCCTCCCTTTCAGATTCTAATTGGAGATACAAACCAGATCTCTCCCCCCTCCCTTTCTTTGTTTGCCTTGTTTAGAGTGACCCGCTCACTGCTTAAGCAGCAACCAAGGGATGACCCCTTGCAAGGTAGGGCTGAGGAATTTGTACAGTATCTGCAGGACAAAATCGCTCAGATCCGGACTGGTTTGGACTCCGACTGGGCGGAATCTGGCGGAGTGGAGAAGGCAGGTCTTGGTTATACCATTTGGGGTGAGTTTGAACCTGTGTCTTTGGATGATGTGGACAGGATTATACATAGACTTAGCGCTACAACCTGTTTATTGGACCCATGTCTCTCCTGGCTAGTTTCGGCTGCTTGGGAGATGACAGGGGGCTGGCTCCAGGCAGTTGTCAATGCTTCATTGACAGAGGGTGTCTTCCCCTCCACCTTAAAAGAGGCGGTGGTGAGGCCCCTTCTCAAGAAGCCTGCCCTGGACCTGGCCTCGTTAAATAACTATCGTTCTGTCTCCAACCTTTGCTTTGTAGCAAAGGTTGTTGAGAGTGTTGTGGCGCGTCAGCTTCTGCATTTCCTGGATGAAGCGGACTATCTGGACCCATACCAGTCCGGTTTCAGGCCCAGTTACAGCACGGAAACGGCATTGGTCGCACTGGTAGATGATCTCTGTCGGGCCCGGGACAGGGGTTGCTCCTCTGTCCTGGTCCTACCTGACCTCTCAGTGGCTTTTGATACCATCGACCATGGTATCCTGCTGCGACGGCTCGAGGGGTTGGGAGTGGGAGGCACTGTTTTACAGTGGTTCTCCTCCTACCTCTCGGGCCGTTTGCAGTTTGTAGTGGCAGGGGGGCAGAGATCTACCCCAAGTCCCCTTTCTTGTGGGGTACCTCAGGGGTCAGTTCTCTCCCCCCTCCTGTTTAACATCTATATGAAGCCGCTGGGTGAGATCATCCGTGGCTTTGAGGTGAGGTATCACCAATATGCGGATGATACCCAGTTGTTTATCTCTACCCCGAGCCAACCCAGTGATGCCCTTGACATGATGTCCTGGTGCCTGGAGGTGGTGCGGGTCTGGATGGGAAGGAACAGGCTCAGGCTGAACCCCTCCAAGACCGAGTGGCTGTGGATACCGGCATCTTGCATTGTCCAACATGTTCCATCTCTTTTGATGGGGGAGAGCTATTGTGCCCCCTCAGAAAGGGACCGCAACTTGGGTGTGCTCCTGGATTCACGGCTTAACCTGGAAGATCATCTAACCGCCGTGACCAGGGGGGGCTTTGCATAGGTTCGCCTGGTGCGCCAATTGCACCCCTTTTTGGACCGAGATGCCCTATGCACGGTCACCCATGCCCTTGTCACTTCTCGCCTGGATTACTGCAATGCTCTCTACATGGGGCTGCCCTTGAAGTGCACCCGGAGGCTTCAGCTGGTGCAAAATGTGGGCGCGCGGGTGCTTATGGACGTATCTTGATACTCCCATGTTACACCTCTCCTGCATGAGCTGCATTGGCTTCTGGTTGCCCTCCGGGTGCGATTCAAGGTGCTGGTAATTACCTTTAAAGCCCTACATGGCTTAGGCCAGGGGTACTTACGAGACCACCTGCTGCTAATGTCAACCTCCCATCGCCCAGTTCGCTCCCACAGAGTCGGCCTCTTCAGGGTTCCGTCAGCCAGGCAATGCCGGCTGGTGACCCCCAGGGGGAGAGGCTTCTCTGTGGGCATGCCGACCCTCTGGAATGAACTGCCTCCAGAGCTGCGGACGGCCCCTGATCGCCGTGACCTGAAGACATGGTTGTTCCAATAAGCGGGCCTGGACTGACCATGGTTTTTTAATTTGGTTTTTATTGTGTTAAATTGTCCCGTATTTCTTATATTCATTGTTTAATTCTTTTTTAATTTTTGTATTTTATGTCTCTTAATTTTTATTGTTGCGAGCCGCCCTGAGTCCTTAGGGAGAAGGGCGGCATATAAATTTAATAAATCCTAAATCCTTCCTTTCTTTGTTCTTCTCAGTTCAAAGGTTCTTCCCCTGGTCTAATGACAGCCTCCAGGCAGGCTGAATAAACACCCTTGCAACAAATGGATAAGGATAGCCAATTAACATCTTCTCTTCTCCTCCTTGGGAATGGCAGAATCCAGTGAGGGATGTAAGATTTTAGAACATACAGATAGGGATTTATGAATGGGATATAAATGGATTCTGACAATAGGTAGATGTCTACTCTCAAAATTCCCCAACCACCATGGCTAGCTGGGGCATTCTGGGAGTTGAAGTCCACCCATCTTTAGAGTTTTCGAGACTGAGAAACACTGTTCTAGAGAGTTTTACTATCTATTTCTCCTCTCAAAATCCCCAGAACTATGTTGTTGATCTTCAATCTTCACATGTCCACTATTAATTCTGTCCCATTTCTGCTTTAATGAAAGAAATTCCATATTGGATCCACCACAAAATAGTTCTTACCTGCCTTAATGCAATCACCCATTTTTTTCTCACCCCACTCTGCAGAACACCTGGTAAAATTCCAGATATTTGAAGGAAGTGGTTATGCTTTCCTCTCATGCTTCTCTTCTCGAGGTGAAATGTGTCTAAGTTCCTGAATTCTTCATGGACTGAAACCAATCCTGTTTGAATGTGAGGAGAAAAATGAAAAAGAGAAGTGCTGTTTCCACCAACCTCATGGAAAAGTAATCCAGCTACATGCTTAGTTCTAGGCTGGATCTCTCTTTAATGATATTCCACTGGTTACTTCTTGTCCTGCCATCAGCTGCTTTGGTGAATAAGTCAATTCCCTCTCCTCTGTGAAACAAACAAAATGTAAAATCTCCACATGGAATGTGGCACCAGCCTTCCTCTGCTTAACATAACTGAAAACTTAGCAACCAAGTTGTTACAGAAACTTGTCCCTGTTTTTAAAAGCCAAGTTCCTCCCACTCACATTTATATTGTTTGCCAGCTGCTGCTTTCATCACTGCTCACATTCAAACCCACAGCCTTCTTTTGTAAGTCATTTGAACTCATGGCTGGGCTGTGAGGGGGTAGCAGAGGTCAGACCCACATATCACTGCTTTGTGTCATTAGTGGAAGCTAAAAGACATAAAAGTAGCACATTGAAAATGAAAAGTATCCAGAAAGTAGCAGCCAGTATCATCAAGGGAGTTAGACAAGGCAGTTAAATTCAATATCCATATTCAAGGGCACTCTTCCTTGCACTACTGACAAACAAGAGAACAGGGTCTTCATTTTCAAATTTTCAGGTTCTGGAAGGACCCAGCTGTTTGCTAACAACCAACTCTTAAATTTAAGGAAAGTTTATCTCATAGAATCATAGGGCTGGAATGCATTGAAGGCCTTCTAGTCCAAGCTCCTGCTCAAGGTAGGAGACCCTATACCATCCCAGGCAAATGGCTGTCCAGTCTCTTCTTGTAAACCTCCAGTGATGGAGCACCCACAACTTCTGGAGGCTAGTCATTCCACTGGTTAATTGTTCTCCCTGTCAGGAAATTCCTCCTTAGTTCTAGACTGGATCTCCCTCTGATGAGCTTCCCACCATCTTTTTGTGTCCTGTCCTGTGTGTGCTTATGTCTCCACAAAATGTGATTGAAGCAATTATTTATCTTAGAGAAGAAAAAGAAACCTTAAGAATTGGATTAGTTGTCTTTTTTTTAAACCCACTAAGGAGTAGCCATCTAAGAAGTAAAGACACCACCACCGCCCATTTTCTTTTGCCCGTTCAGCTGAAGGGTTACAGAGGGACTTCTAAGTATTTTCCATATTGACAGTTCATGAGTGTTGATAGACGTGCAGCTAACTACTCTTAGGATCTCAAGAAACTTCACAGCTATTTAAGCCTTTTGCAAATTAACTGGAACTTAGGCTGAAGGGATGCCAACAGAATTCTTTTAGTTTCACCAGTTATCAGCAACCCTGCCGAACAAGAAACAAGAAATGATGAAAAAAGAGTTGTCCTGTAACAGTGTGTTGGGATCCTTAGCAGTTGGAGTGTGTCAAGTTCAGAGAATGGAAGAAAGACATCCTGATTCAAAGTCTGAAGAATTGTTATTTATCAAGGTAGATCCAAAGCATGGCTTTTTCTTTCAAGCCATAACTTGTCAACCACCACTTTCCTTGGGATGTATGCCAAAGGAAAGGCTCTCTGAGCTTGGTCTATTTCTTGCATATGTTTCATTACCCAAACCAAGTAACATCATCAGTACTGATGATATCTAGTTTGGTTAATGAAACATCTGCAAGAAAACAGCCAAGCTCAAAGGGCACCAAGGAGCCCAAAGTTGACATCTTTCTCTCTTTTTCTCTTTCTCTTTCTCCTCCTCCTCCTCCTTGTCACAAACTCCACTCCCTTCTCACACTGATGATATTGGCAGAATAGGAAAAGATAGGATAAGATAGAGCTGGAGGTCTTCTAGTTCAACCCCCTGCTCAAGCAGGAGAACATATACCATTTCAGACAAATGGCTGTCCAGTCTCTTCTTAAAAACCTCCAGTGTTGGAGCATTCACAACTTCTGGAGGCAGGTTGTTCCACTGATTAATTGTTCTGTCAGGAAATTTCTCATTACTTGAATAATGAGATGTCTGCAAGAAAGTTACCAAGTTCAGAGAGCACCAAGCACTCCACATTTCAACCCTGAGCTACAAATATTCTCCTTTAAAGGCAATGCAAAGACCAAAGGGAAATTAAAATCACATGACACCATATTCCACTATACCTAACATACAGTACGTTAAAAATAAAGCCAGCAGTATCTCATTGCATTATCTTAACAACGTCCCAAGCTTTTAGTGTAGTACACTGTTTGGGGGGATTCAGCATTGTTAGAGACCCCACAGACCCACTTCATGCTCTGTTTCTGTTGCTCCCCTCTGGTTTTGAAGTATTTCTAGGAGGACTACCAGATTCTGTAACAGCTTTGTTCCCTATGCCATCCATCTGGTAAACTAGCAAGATTTGTTTTTCTCACCATGTATATGTACACATCTGAAATTAGAGTGTGCTGTTTCTCTGGGCCATATACTGTATATGTGTGTATGTGGGTACATGCATATTTTTGTTGTGTTTATGGAGTGTATATTGGAGGTAGTTACCCTTTGAGAGGTGTATGCAATGAAATCTCATTTTAATGTAGGCTGATTAGTATACATTTAAAGTGACAGTAGTTATTATTTGTTTATTATTATTCAATTATTCAGAAACCATATTCTCTTTTAGGAAAAGGGCTTCATTGCTTCATTTTCCTTCGACTACACTGCCCCCTTTTTAATTTCCTTTGTCTTATTCTTGGACCAGAGCTAATTAAACCAGCAATCAAAAGCTTTCAGCTTTGCTTGCTATAATGGAGCATCTCTACCCGTCTCTTCTATTCCCTCACCGATCCATTCCTCATCCCTATTGTTAAGATGCCAAGCGTCAACATGTGAAAGCGCTGGAGAATGCATTTAAATGCTTTCAACATCCTGGAGATGATGAGACCCACAAGACCAACTTTGAAAATTCCTCTTTAGATGTACCACTGAGAGCAGATGAGATAAAACCCGCTCGTCGGAAAAGAAAAAAGGGAACCCACTGGGCTCTGATGGTAAAACTAATTATTCAGCTAAATTCTTGGAGAAATCTTCCAGGGATATGTCATTGATATGCTCCGTTTGGTCTGCCTGTCCGTTCCTCTTTCTTTCACTAGAGGTCAATTTAATTTATTCACCCCAGTGTTCAGTGCTGTGTGGGAAATCTTTTCGGGAAGAGCTCCCATCCAAGGCAAAGGTAACCAGTGTGACCGTTTGGTTGCCCTCTTTATAAACTGCAACACAACTACTACAGTACTACAAAGTCCCTTTCTAGTTCCTCTTCTTTTGAATCCCAAACATAGAACTGTATTTGGGGGTTTTTTGTTTTGTTTTGTTTTTTGTTCAACCTTGCAATAGCATGCACTTCCTTTTATTTGCATCTTGGGTGGAAAAATGAAGGCTGACTTCACTTTACTGTCAGAGCCAAATAGTGTGAAAAGTGGGACATTACTAGGAATGTTTTCTGATGGATGTTTCAGAAGCTTAAAACAGATGCAGGGAAAGTGAGAAAGTGTTACATTTGCTCAAGGCAACAGTATTGGAAAGGAAGATGCATAATCCTTGTCTATTTTTCATATCGGAATGTTTCCCCATCTGCTATCTCGTTTGGGAGCAGAGGAAGCAGATAGTGTTTGTGTATAACCAGCAACTTTCTTTAATATTTAGAAAGTTTTGTCTGCAACTTGCCCCAAAGCATGCTTTCTATAGCGATAAAAAAAAAACACAATTACAATATGCGCCATTCCCAAAGGCAGTCTTAATATGGGGGGACTGTGTATAACTCTCTCCAAAGTGTTTTTTTTTTTGTCACAACTTTCCCAAATATGTAGGAGCTTTGTGAAAAATTCTGACTGGAGCATCCAAGCAGCCCATCTGTTGCACACTGGACTCTGTGTTGGAGAATTATGCAAATAGATTTCTAATGAATTCCCTGGTAGCTGTTGTTGATATCTCTATCTGCCTACTCAATTTAGACTTTTTTTTAAAAAAAAGTGGAGTTCTCGGTGCTGAGCTTGATTATTTGCTTGCAGACATTTCATTACCCAACTAGGTTTCCATTCACTGAGTAAACTTAATTTCACAACACATGCTTTAGCTTGAGTCCCTCTTCTTTGTGGCAACCCCTGAGAAACACTACACATATATCATTTGAAAGAGAGGCAATAAAAAAAGCTAAGAAGGAAACAAAAAGATCAGAATGTATCCTCTTCAATAGCCAACATCAAGATTAGCAGGGATTAACACCTGGCAAACAATGCAGCAGAGAACAATACTCTGATCAAGGAATCACCAAGGAGGAAAAGACACACCTACCAACACTGACAGGACAAGGTATATAAACAGGGAGCAAAGCCCACACTCATTGCACTGAGGATGTTACCTAATCAGATAATGAAACATCTGCAAGCAAACAACCAAGGACCAAGGACCACACAGTTCAACCCTGAACTGCACATATTCTCTGTTAAAAAGAAATCTTAGTTCTCCTAGTCATGTTTCAATGGCTACTAACTCATCTACTTCCCTGTAGGGCTGTCAATATCTAGCCTGTAAATAGATAGACAACCATTAGCAAGCAGCAAAGTTAAAGTTTGCTGTATATCTTTGCTGCTATCTAGTGCTCACATGAGGTTTTACAACCCTGGTTTTATAACAGTATTTCCTAGCAAGTGACTCTAATGACCCAGATGGTCAAGGCAAGGTAGGCCTAAAGAGAATCCTTTATTGTCCTCCAGAAGTGTTTAACCAACAGCCCTCCAACAATTAGTAAGGCTCCACCCGACTCCACCTTCAGGCCCCTACACAACAGCCCAAACATTACCAGGAAAGTCCACAAGGCAAAGTCCAGGCATAAGAGATGGCAGTCCTCAGGGCAAAGACAAGGTACAAGACAAAGGCAGTTCTGAAGGTAAAGCAAAGCAAAGGGTGAAAACAGTCCAGAAGGCTAGGGCAAGACAAATAGCAGTCTTCCAAGTCGGCAAAAAGCATGAGTCAAATTGGGGGACTGTTCCTGGCAAAGACTAAGTCCCCACAGCTGTTCCTTGTGAGGAGGGTGAGGTGGCTTCCTCCAGAGTATCCTTGCAGCCCTTCTCTGGGCTTGCCTGTGCTCCACTCTCCATGCCCTTGGATCCAGTGGAGGAGGCAGCTGTTTCTCATCCAAGATGATCTGCTGCCTATCAGCACCACTGCCTGTCAGCAGTTGACCCTCCCCTGTATCTGTGAAGGCAGGCAGATCTCTGTCTGGTTGACCACCTCCCTCTTGAAATAAAATTTCAATCCTCCAAATAATACTAACTGCATTATGTACTGCAGGCTGACTCTGTTTACTGTCAGGAGTTCAATCCAGACCAGCTCAAGGTGGACTCAGCCTTCCATACTTCCGAGGTTGGTAAAATGAGGATCCAGATTGTTGGGGGCAAAAGGCTGACTTTGTAAAACTGCTTATAGAGGGCTATAAAAGTGGTATATAAAAAAGTGGAGTGATATATAAATCTCTGCTATTGCTATTTTCCTTCCTTCCCAGTGCTTAGAATGCAGCATTACAGGCTGACACTGCTCAAAGTCAGAAGTTCAATCCTGACCAGCTCAAGGTGGACTCAGCCTTCCATCCTTCCAAGGCTGGTAAAATGAGGAGCCAGATTGTTGGGGGAAACTGTTCAGAGAGCACAGTGGAACAGTATATAAGTTTAAGTGCTATTGCTATTTTCCTTCCTTCCTTTTTTCCCAGTGCTTAGAATGCAGTATTACAGGCTGACTCTGCTCGCAGTCAGAAGTTCAATCCTGACCAGCTCAAGGTTGACTCAGCCTTCCACCTTTCTGAGATCAGGAAAATGAGGAGCCAGATTGTTTGGGGCAACAGGCTGTCTCTGTAAAGCACTATGAAGCAGTATATAAGTCTAAGTGCTATTGTTATTGCTATGTCCTAAATATATCCATACTATACTTTTTCCGATACCAACCATCATTTTTGCAATGAGTCCAGAAATTCATGCTACTTTTCTGACATTTTGATTGCTTGGAAGAAAAAAGAACCCCGCATCTGAGCCTGTCATAATTGCAATGCTACTAACCCCTAAGGGATGCAAAGTTATTTTACGGATGTTTGCCTACATGTGGCATTACATTGTTCACCCTTGGGAAGTACAAATGTTTTCTTAAAATATTTGCTACTAGCTAGAAGGAAACTCTCAGTTTGCTAGACTGTGTGACGGGGAGCAAGTGGGGGGAGGGGTGGATGGAATCCAGAATTTTGACTGCAGAGTGGTTTTGATCATACATTTAAGAAATAATTAATATTTATGCCTGTTTATGCCGTGGGATCTCTGACATCCACAGTAGACTCCACTATATTGAAAATTGCATGACATGCAGATACACACCACCAAAATAACTTTAAAAAAAGATGATGGGTATGAATTTTAAATAGATGGCATGATTCGCAACAAATTCAGGATAGAGGAAAAGAGACACTTTTCAGACAATGTAAACAGTCACCAGCTAAGATAGAGGGTTTTTAAACAACAACAATAACAATAATAATAGAGTTGGAAGGGACCTTGGAGATCTTCTAGTCCAACCCCCTGCTCAGGGAGGAAACCCTGTCTCTTCTTAAAAACTTCCAGTGTTGGAGCATTCACAGCTTCTGGAGGAAGGTTGTCCCACTGATTAATTGTTCTCTCTGTCAGAAAGTTCCTCCTTAGTTCCAGGTTGCTTCTCTCCTTGCTTAGTTTCCATCCTTTGTTTTTTGTCCTGCCTTCTGGTGCTTTGGAAAATACATTGACCCCCTCTTCTTTGTGGTGGCCCCACAAATATTGGAACACTACTATCATGTCACCCCTCATCCTTCTCTTCATTAAACTAGACCAGAGGTAGGCAACCTTGGCTATTTTATGATTTGTGGACTTCAATACCCAGAATTCCTGACTTCCGGTAGCGCTGCCGCACCGAATGGCAGCGTTTCTGAAGCCGCCCGATCTTGGGATGCGTTAGAGCGCCCGGAGGCAGCGAAAATCAGCTGTCCCGTGGCGCCGAAGTCTCTCCCTCAGGAGAAGAGGGAGAGGCGAGCTTGTTTGGGTAGAGGTAGAGCTTCTCTGTGATTCCCCCAACGAGTTTGGGGGCTAACGGAGTGAGTTCCCTCGGAGCCCAGGCTTTCTTCGCTCCCAGGACGCTTTCACTCCATAAAGGAGTGGAACTAGACGCAACAACTACATCTGCTGCTCAGATGGGACTGTGAGTATTTTTTTTCTTTGAGAAGCAGGCAGAGCGAAGCAGGAGGATTCGAATTTTCAAGTTGGATTTTAACTTTAACTCAGACTCATTATCTTCTTCAAGTTTTAAGCTGATGGAAATGGAGTAAAAATGGCGCTGGAATGTTGCTTTCTTGTGTGAATTGACTGTTTTGGAAAATTGTTATATTTTGCAACATAGCAAGAGATACAATTTGCAACTGATTCTACCCAGTACCGATTTTGTGTATTTGAAAGCTTATCCTTTTTTTATTGAAGGATAAGGAACTTTGGGAGAAAAACTTTTATTTTTTCTCCCTTCTCCTTTCTTTTTTTTTTTTTTTTGAACTTTGATTCTGCTGGAAAAAAGAGGAAATTGAAACCTAAGAGATGGCTGCAAGGCGTGGGGGAGGCCCTACAATCTCTAAAAGTGTTATTTCTTCACCTTTACCACAAGCTGCAGGGCAAACTACAATGAAACCTACAGCACAACCACCTTCCCCACCACCACCTGCATTTACATTGGCAGACATTCAGCAAGTTGTGATGCAGTCAACACAAGTATTAACACAAGTATTACAGCAAGAAACAAAGGAAACAACGGAAGAATTTGTTAATCAAAACAAACAGATGAGGGAGGATATAGTGCTTGCACTTCAGGGCTTGGCTGCACATATTGAACGCCTGGATGTTCGTGTGGATTCAGTTATGGAGTATGTGGAGAATCTGGAAAATAAAATCATCAGTGCTGAACAGAAAATAGACAGAGCAGAGGTTAAAATTGATAGAACAGAAGATGAAGTCATCATTTCACAATATAGAGACATGGAGTTTGCATTGCACATCAGAGGCCTCAAAGAGAATCCTAAAGAAGATTTGGAATGGGAAGTGGTACAAGCAGTGGCTCCTGTCTTGAAATGTGAACCTGAAGAATTACTTAAAGAAATGGATAAGACATTTAGGGTTAATTCCTGGATTGCTAGACAGAAAAATTTACCTAGAGATGTAGTGATTTACTTTTCCAGGAGATCAACTAGAAATTCTATTATCCAGGCTTTTTATCGGGAAAGATTCCAAATTGCAGGCCAAGATATTATAATTTTAAAGGAGATACCTCCAAAAATTCTTAGAAAAAGGAAAGATTTCGCTTTTCTGTCCGATGAGCTTAAGAAGTGACAAATTCAGGGAAATACCCAATGGAATTGTGAATTATGCAGGGACGAGGTACAGGTTGAATACAATTTTAAAAGCAAAAGATTTTTATACTAAGGTCCTTAAAGCAGGCTTACCACCGTCTCCTCGAGTTAAAAGAACAGAAGTAAGACAAGAACACAAACAATTGAGTGAAGGGGCAATGTCATTGCCTCTTGAGGAGATGTGGCAGGCTGAGATTATGGAGCACAGTTTGGCGTTAAAGGAGGACCCGAAAGAACAGAGGATGACTAGGGCTGCATACAAGCGTATGGAAAAAGAGCAAAAACAGAAGCTTGTATCTGGTCTAACTATGCAAGGTGCGGCTGTTTCAGAGCCTGTGGGAGGAGCACGTCCGAAGAGAGCAACAGGTGATCTTCAGGCTATGTTCCAAAGGCTCATGGTCACCAGAGATGGTGAAGTTCCTGACATGGAATGTTAATGGCTTAAATTCACCACAGAAAAGAAAGAAAGTATTTTATTATTTGAAACAACATAAAAATGACATTGTTTGTTTACAAGAGACACATATTGCATTAAAAGACCAAAAGTATCTGGCTAATTCCCAATTGGGAACACATTTTGCATCTTTTGTTCTGGACAAGAAGGCTGGAGTGGTCATTTATTTAAGAAAAGATTTTTCGGCTAGATTAATTGAATCGGACAAACAAGGGAGATATGTTAGTATTGAATTAATGCTACAAGGAAAGAAAGTTCTTATTGGATTATATGCTCCAAATCAACAACAGCAAAAGTTTTTTAAATTTTTACATCAGAGACTAATTGAATTGGATTACAAATCTGTTATTATGATGGGGGACTGGAATGGAGTTTTGGACCCATCTGAAGACAAGAAGGGATCCTTCAAAAACTTTTCTAATTCGAAATTGCCCAAAGCTTTTTTTTATTTGAAGGAGGATCTGGAATTAAGAGATGTATGGCGGGAAAGGCATATGAAAGACAGAGATTTTACTTTTTTTCGGATAGACATAAATCTTTCTCTAGGATTGACTTTATTTTAATTACTACTGATCTTTTCTCTAGGGTTAAGAACATTAAGATTTTTCCTAGGACATTGTCAGATCATAGTCCTGTTTGGTTGGAGTTTTTTGCTGAAGATGGTAGTAGAAGATCCTGGAGACTGAATGAAAATTTATTTACAAATGAGGTGTTCTTGCAGAAATGTAGAGAACATGTGAAAGAATTTTTTGTTATAAATATGCATAAAGGTACATCGATGGGAATGGTTTGGGACGCCAGTAAAGCTTATATGAGAGGGGTCTTGATTTATATGAACAATGCTTATAGGCGTAAGCAAATGCAAAAATGTATAGATCTTGAGGAAGAGATTAAATCTAAGGAGAAAGATTTTATTTTGAATCCATTGGATAATAATTTAAGGATTTCAATACATTTATTGAAAGAACAATTTAGTATGCTATTGGCTGACCAAGTAGCAATTAATTTGCGTTATGCTAGACATAATACTTTTTGTAACGCTAATAAGCCTGGTAGGTGGTTGGCTTATCAATTAAGGAAGAAACAGAAATTACATACTATAGATAAAATAGAATATAAAGGAAAAGAACTCTATCAACAAAAGCTGATTAAGAGGAGTTTTTTAGATTTCTATTCAAAATTATATTCTAGAGAAAACATACAAGCTTTAGATATAGATAAGTATTTACAGGAAGCTCATTTTCCGAGACTTTCAAACGAACAACAACTTGAGATGAATCACTTAATAACATCAGAGGAAATCTCTTTAGATATTAAACAGTTGAAAGTGGGCAAGGCCCCAGGAACATATGGATTAACAGCAATTTATTATAAAATGTTGTTGGTTGAAATGATTGAACCTTTAAAGATCTTGTTTAATGAAATTCAGACTGGAGGAGCAGTTCCTCCATCTTGGAGGACAGCTTTTGTATCATTGATTCCAAAGGAGGATCAAGACCTTACTCAACCTAAAAATTATAGACCTATATCACTTTTGAATACAGATTATAAGATTTTTGCTAAAGTATTGGCTAATAGATTAATGCAAGTTTTAAAACAAATGATTCATAGTGATCAATCGGGATTTATATCTGGAAGGTATATGAAATATAATGTAAGACAAATTGTAAATTTGCTTGAATATTTGGATAAGAACAACCAAGTCCCTGCAGCATTGATATTTTTGGATGCAGAGAAAGCTTTTGATCAATTGAATTGGCAATTCTTATTGAGAGTTGTTGAGGAAATGAATTTTGGAGAAGGGTTCCTACATTCTGTTAAAGCTATATATCAACAACAAACTGCACAAATTATAATTAATGGGGGGGCTAACAGAGACGTTTAAAATTGAAAAAGGTACAAGACAGGGATGCCCCCTATCACCATTATTGTTTGTTTTAGAGATTTTATTAATTAAAATTCGAGAGTCCTCTATGATAAAGGGAATTAAAATAAAACAGAATGATTATAGATTGAGAGCTTTTGCTGATGACTTGGTTGTGACAGTATCTCAACCAATACAATCGGTTATAGATTTGATGGAAATTATAACTCAGTATAGTAAGGTTTCTGGGTTTAAGGTGAATAGTAATAAGACTAACATATTATCTAAGAATATATCTATGAGTGAAAGGGAAATGTTAATTAAATTAACAGGTTTTGAAATAGTAAAAAAGGTTAAGTATTTGGGTGTGTATATTGCAGCTTCAAATGTAAAATTATATAACAATAACTATGAAAAATTATGGTTGAAGATACAAAGGGATTTAAATAATTGGAAAAAATTACAATTATCTTTACTGGGAAGAATCGCAGTTGTTAAAATGAATGTTCTGCTGAAGTTTCTCTTTTTGTTTCAAATGATACCTATATTGAAAAAGGATGCCAACCTTGATGAATGGCAGAAGGTTATTAATAAATTTATCTGGGCGGGGAAAAAACCAAGAGTTAAATTTAAGATTTTACAAGATGCTAGGGAAAGAGGGGGACTCAAGGTGCCGAATTTGAAACTGTATTACGATGCGGTAGTCTTGACATGGGTTAGCAATTGGCTTAATTTGACTAATAAGAGAATACTTCACCTTGAGGGTTGGGATTTGGTATATGGATGGCATGCATATTTGCTTTATGATAAAAAGGTGGATAGGGCTTTTAAATCTCATATTCTTAGAAGTGCCTTGTTGCGTGTCTGGAAAAAGTATTATTATAAGTTAAATTATAAAATACCGATTTGGGGAATTCCTGGACACGCGATAGAAGGTGTATCTATGGGAGTGAGTTTGGATATGTTTTCCTATAAGGAATTACTTAGATTGGAAGGGAATGATTGGCAACTTAAATCATTAGATGAGTTAAGACAAGAAAACATAAGTTACTCTTGGTTCCAATATACCCAATTGAAAGCTAGGTGGAAGTTGGATCAGAAGGTTGGCATCACAATTACAGATGAAAATTTAGTAAAACAAATTAGAGATTTAAATTGTGCACATATAAAGAGGATATATAATGTTTTAATTGAATTGGATTCGGAAATGGAATTAGTTAAAGATTGTATGATAAAGTGGGCACAAAATATCCAGGAACCAATTCCATTGGATACTTGGGAGGTAATTTGGGTTAGAAATGTTAAATTTACTCAGGCTCAGAATTTAAGAGAAAATTTTTATAAAATGTTTTATAGATGGCATTTGGATCCCAAAAAGTTGTTTAACATGTATCCTAACTTACAGTCTAAATGTTGGAGATGTGGTAGTTTAGAAGCCACCTATTTTCATATGTGGTGGACTTGCAGAAATATAAAAGCTTTTTGGGTTAAAATTTGGTGGAACATTCAAAAGATTTTTAAGAGAAAGATAAAGTTCTCTCTGCAATTGTTTTTATTGGGCATTGTTGTAGATTGTGATGTTAAAGAAACGAATTTGATGTTGAATTTGATAACAGCAGCACGGTTACTGGTGGGACAATACTGGAAGAAGGATAGTTTGCCTACTATAGAAGAATGGGTGTTTAAAGTATCGAATCTTGCAGAAATGTCTAAGATTTCTGCTTATTTGAAGGATCATTGACAAGAAAGATATATTTCAGTTTGGAGGAGATGGATAGATTATATTCAGAATAAATATGGGACTAAAAAGTTCCATTTAGCTTATGAGTAGATTTTAGAGGGATATTGTTATTAATTTTAGTGTTAGTACTTTGTATGTATCTATGTTAAAGGGGAGTTAAAGCACATTATCAATTTGGTTAATTTTATATTATGGATAATTTTTAGTTAGAATATGATTATTATATGGCGGCGCCAGGAATGGCTGCGGCTGCATTGGCTCTTGAAGGTGAATAGTTTTGGGAGGGATAGTAAGGGCTATAGGCCACATGATCAGGAAGATTTTAATGTGTTTGAGCAACATGGTGAAACTAAGGTAACATACGACATACGACCGACAATCTTTGCTGGCATGGCGAGTTTCTAGTTGTTTTGAAACTGTTGGTGAGACCGTTAAAAGTCGTTGGCGCTGTTTGAATTTGTTCTACCAGCAGCAAGATCTGACTGCTGGCCCAGTGATGGATTCTACTGCAAATCAGGGCTGTTTCCAGAGGAGGCAGAAGAGAGGACCTGGAGCTTATGGGGCAAAGGAACTGGATGAGGCTGTCGGCAGGCCCAGAGGAAGAGAGAGAGGCTTTTGGAGGAGTTGGTGGCGGCGGCGGCAGCGTGCTCCAGGGGCGAAAAGAAGCAAGGCCTCTTTAAGGAAAGGATGGAAGAGTCAGGATCAGAAAAAGGAAAGAAGGCGAGGTTGTAAGAATACAAGCTAACTTGAGGGCTAATCCACATGGAGCCCCATTTCCACCTGTCCTGTTTGCCATCGTTCACTCCCTAGAGACTAAAATGGACAATGTGAAATTTGAGCGGGCCACGAACAAGGAGTATATATCAGAGGTGGTGACCCTTTGAGAGCTGTATGCAACGCAATTTCATTTTGATGTATGCTGATTGGTGTACATTCAATGTGACAATAAAGTTATCATATCTATAACCCTGTATTTAGCTCTGGGAAGTGGGGGGAGGGGTGGGTTGGGGTGTGTGGGTTTTGGGGATATGTATTGTAAAATCTTTTTTTGTAAAACTCTTTAATAAAAAAAATACCCAGAATTCCTGAGCCAACCATGCTAACTCAGGAATTCTTGGAGTTGAAGTCCACAAGTCATAAAAGAGCCATGGTGAACTAGACATACTAAACTAGACAAAATTTTGGAGGACATGAAAAATATATTTTCCCAACAATCCAGGATATTCATAACATGGATCTTGAAATTATAATTAGCCTCTTCCTAAATTACATATTATTTGGCAACTAAAGTTGCTTCCTTAAAAGGTATTTACCTGCTTAAAATATATAAGTCAATTTATTTTTTTGAGGAGCAGAAGGCTAGGACAATATCTGCCAAAGGAAACTAGGCTCAAGTTTTGTGATAAACTCTGCAATTGCAGTGCACAGACTTTTTCAAGAGGGGATAGATATGCCTTTACACAGTAATACTCTCTTTTTGGCACTCTACAAATAAATAAGTTTTTTGAACAGAACCCATGTTTTCCCCTCAAAAGAGAAGTTTGTGTTGAAAGCCAACAGATTATAGGAAATCTGAAATATTTGGGATGGACTGCCTCTAGCTAACAAGCCCTCTCTGTCTTCTGAAGCCCATTTCTCCCACTTATCTATGGAGATTCTCAGACATCCAGGTCATATTTGTCCCAAAAATGCTAAAGAAGCTGAAGAAGCTTCTTGGATGAGAAGCAAAATGTCTTCAAAGAAAAACAAGAAAGTCCAGTTGCCTCATGAAAAAGTTTGAGATTTCTCCCAGTTCTTCTAACCTAAATTCAAGGAGAAAAAAATCACAATTGTGCAGATGGGGGTACCCTGATTGTGTGTGCAAAAACAAGCAGTATGGGAAAGTTAGGAGTCTCTTTTTCTCCACCAGTTGTCACCAATAGGGGGCAGGGTTCATCTTTGTTTCAAAGACATTTCTGCGGTCATATGGCAAAGCATGATGTGATGGGGTGCTGCTACCTTCTCACTGAAGTGGTACCTATTTATATACTTACATTTGCATGCTTTTGAACTGCTAGGTTGGCAGGAGCTGGGGCGAGGATGGGCGCTCACCCCATTGCATGGTGCTCAGGTCTCAAACCTGGGTTGTTGGCTTTCTAACAGACAAGCCCCACATCTTAACCACTAAGCCACTATGCCACCCTTAAAAAAATTAAACCACTGGTAAATGATAAATGGAAAGTTAAACCACTGAGAAATGTTGCACACTTGCTTTGTTCAATCCAATTCCCAAATTGACAAAAACAGGCAAGCATAGTAGGCTCCCCACACCCACACCAGAAAGGTCACTGGATTATTCCTTTGTCTTTTGCAGTCATTGATGGATGAAATGAAGAGAGGGGAAAATTCCAAACCTTGGGTATAAAATCATTGCCCAACCCAACTCAAAAATCTAAAGCCCCCTAAAGCTTTTTCTCCGCTCACCAAGCAACCCTTTTCTGCATCCACATCTTACAGTAGCCACTAGAAATAGGACTTGAACCTATTTGTGAGTCTGACTTTGAGATTTGCAAAAGGATCACAGGTTCCTCACTGACACACTCCCACCCACTTTTCTATGTCTTTCTGCACCATTCACAAAGACCTAGTTAGCAGAAGGAAATGGTGCCTGAATTTCCAGAGATCAGATTCCACCCATGTTGCAGGTAGGACAGGACTGGAAAGCTCAGACAGATTTAAGATACAATGTAAAGCAAATCAAAGGAGGGAGAAGGCATGGCTGGTGAAATGTTTCGTAATTGTTTGAGTGGTTTAATATTGTCACCTACACAGAGAGCTTCCTATTTCCCATTGCTTTTGGTTTCCCTGCCTTTACTTTTTTAGGGAAAGAAGGAAAAAGGAAAGGAAGGGGAGGGGAGGGGAGGGGAGGGGAGGGGAGGGGAGGGGAGGAGAGGAAAAGAGGGTGTTGTGTAGTGAGCTGTTTGCTGGCAATAAGCGAGATGAGAGGTTGCAAACAGGAACATGTGTTTATTGAGGCAAACAGGAACAGAACTGAAACAGAGGCTTCTGCGCAGCTACGGTTGGCCACTAGGCAGTGGCCAATAAGTTTAAAGGGGTGTTCTTGTCTAAGAGCCGGTGTAACAGCTCTGCCACTGTGGCCTTTTTAGGAAGAATCATGTGGTAAAAATTTAGGAGGCCCAGGAATGCTTGGAGCTCTGGTTTAGACCTGGGGCTTCGTGCCAGCTGAATCACCATCAGCTTGGACTTTGCAGGATGGATGCCTTCGGCATCAGTATGGAACCCCAGGAATTCCATGGAAGGGACCCCAATTTTACATTTTCCCCTCCTCAACTTGAGTTCCACTGTCTGGAACTGCTGAAGGACAGCTTTGAGCCATCCTGCCAGGACCTCAGTGGACTCTTTGGCAATGAGTACATCATCAAAATATGGGCAGACCCCCGGAATACCCTCCATTATTCCCTGGAAGATCGCTGGGGCTATGCTAACCCTGAATTGGAGGCGCTTGACGTTAAAAGCCCCCTTATGTGTCACAATAGTGCCAAATCTAACTTAGCGAACATGCTACCCCCTTGCAGCGATGCCAAGATGTGGCTAACGACTGGCACCAGATATGCATGCTGCTGCAGTGCCCGGTTAATGGTGCACTTGTAATCAGCACAAATCCTGATCTTCCAGTTGGCCTTAAGTGGCATTACAATAGGAGTTTCCCACTCCCCCCTGACTGACCAGCTTGTCCAGCTGTGCATCAATGTGCTTTAACACAAAAGGCACATGACAGGGGTTAACCCTAATTGGCTTTATGGAGGGATCAAGCTTAAAGGCAATCGGAGGTTAGGTTTCGATACCAGGTTTGTGTCGAAAACATCTGTGAATGATGCCAAGTTCACCACTTGTGTTCAGTGGATTCTGGTTACTTGAATGCCCAATGCATCAAACCAATCAAGCCCAATGAGGCTTGTTCTCTGGCCCTCCACCACAATGACATCTAGGGCCCCCGAAAACCCCTTGAATTTTACGGCCAAAGTGGCCTCACCCTTGATGGCTACTCGAGAGTTCTGGAAGTCTGTTAAAATAATATCAGATGACTGAAGTTTGGCCCACCTCTTGCTGCGGTTGCACACAAACCGGAAAGTCTCCAGGGAAATAATGGATTCAGCTGAACCAGTGTCCAATTCCATCCTGCAAGGAATGCCTTGCAGCTCGACATGAAGCCGAAGTTTTGGCTTAAGGGGGCGGCGAGCTCCAGTGCAGCAAACACTCCGACAACTGGAGCAGAACCGTACTCTATGCTGCCCCAGGGCCCCAGTACCTCTCCTTATCAGATTGTCTGGTTAGTGGTCCTTCTGGCAACCTCTACAGACTGCTGCAACGTAGCCGGTTTTCCCGCAGGCCCGACACATGGCTGTCTGGAACCGGCAGTCTGCTTGTTGGTGGCGGCCGCCACAGCCCAAACACTGAAGGAAGGGAACTGCCTTGTAAGGGGGCTGTTGTGATTCAGGGTCAGCCTGTGGGTTCGGCAGTTGGGTCGGACGTCTCAGAGGAGGAGGAAGGTGGTGGTGAAGAGCTTGCTGATGATGGCTTTGAGGCTCCGCAGAGCCCTCAGCCAGGCCCCTCCCACCTGGTGGAGACCCAGCTGTGTGAGCCTGACAGCGTGGATGAAGATGACCCACAGCTGGCCCTGTTCAAAAACGCCCGACGCAGGAGGCAGTCAATCAGGAGTAAACAGAGGAAGGCAATGGGGCATCTCAGAAGGAGGCAGAGAGAGGCCACGCCCTGAGCTGTATTTAAGGGGAATGTGTGGGAGGGCTGGTTTGCTGAAGGCAACCGCTTGGATAGTTCCTGTTTCATAGCTCCTGTTTCATGGTTGGTGTCTGTTTTATGTTAATAAATTTGGCAGGCTTTATTCCAGCCTCTTGCCGTTTGTAAAGGGGTTGTCCCTGCCTTTTCTGCAGGGCCGGTAGCAGGCTGGTACAGAACAGGGGCTTCAGTTCCTTGTTGCAATGCCTTTGGATCTTGTCAACTTTGTGGTCGGAGTCGACGTCTTCTGAATGCTTGGCGTCCTTATGGTGGATGGGGATAAATCCCCATGCTGCTCACTGGCATGGTGGCCATCCTCTTAGTGCTCTTCTGTGCCCTTCCATTCCTGGGCTTCAGCAGCAATGTGAAGTACTGTCCGGGCATCGGATGATGCACTGACAGTCCCCATGCAGGGCCCACCTGATTGATCCGCAGGGTGCAGCCGCACCTTCCAGACTCTCAGGCACACCAAGGAGCTGGGCCAGTTGATCCTGCTGGCACTCAGGACTGCCCTTTTCACCACCTGCTCTCTGCCACTGATTAGCTGGTCGGGTGGGGGAAGAACTAATGGGAGAGGATGGACAAGAAGGAGAACTGTTCCCAGTTCAGCTTCGGCGCCCACCGAATGCCCTGTGGCTGCCATCAATGCCTTTCTTCCCCCGGGATGCAGCTTAATTTCCCAAAAATTAAGGGAAGAGTATGAGGGAAGAGTAAAGCGCTCCGAGCGAGCACCCGCTTTGCCTTCAGAATTTCCTGTTGGGTCTCATTCTTTCCACACGGGGCTGGGAAAATTTGCTTGAAATCTGTAGCAGTCCATGCCAAAAGTGCAACAGATGAACCTGCATCTGCGGGGGAGGGGAGGGAGCAGTGATGCCCCCTTGCTGTTTCGGTGAGTTGGAGTGGTTGGGCTGCTTCAGGACTTCCTTCAAGTTGGGATGGTATTGTCTGCAAAATTGGTCAAATTATTTTCGGCCACTGGAGGCAGAGTAACCAACAAGCACTTAGAAATTGTATATTAAAAAAAACTAAAAATGCAGCATTTTCAAAACACTGGAGCCCATCGGTGGAGGTCGGGGCCGGCCATACGGAGTCTCCAGCTGATCAGCTGCCCTGGATGCGGCCTCCTGGGCGCACAGCATCACACTAACCCGCCGGGAGCTCTCTGTGATGCCATACACCCAGGAGGCTGCATCCAGGGCAGCCGATCAGCTGGAGACTCGGTACGGTCAGCCCTGACCTCCGCCAATGGGCTTCAGTCCACAGAGAGCTCCCAGCGGGAGAAAGGAAGGGACAAAGAGGGAAGGAAAGAAGGAAAGGAAGGGAGGAAAAAATGAGGAAAGCCCAGATGCGGGCCAAACCAGGGAAAGAGTGTGTGAGAGAAATCCCTGGCTGCAATTCCTGTGCAAGATTTCCTGCTTGCAAAAGGAAGGGACAAAGAGGGAAGGAAGGAAGGAAGGAAGGAAGGAAGGAAGGAAGGAAGGAAGGAAGGAAGGAAGGAAGGAAGGGACAATGGGAGAGAGGGAGGGAAGGAGTGCACCCACCCCAGTCCCACCACCCTCCACCAGAGACCCATGGATTTCCCCCCCCACAAGCACCCTGCAACTTGAGGGAGGGAGGGAGGGACAATGGAAAGGAGGGAGGGAAGGAGGAAGGGACAAAGAAGGAGGGAAGAAAGGAAGGAAAGAAGGAAGGGACAATGGGAGAGAGGGAGAGCACCCACCCCAGTCCCACCCCCCTCCACCAGATACCCATGGATTCCCCCCTCACAGGGACCCTGCAACCTGAGTGATGAGCTCCCCTCCCCCAGCCATTGACTTTGCTTGTCAAAAAGTTGCAAAAGGTGATCACATGTCTCTGGGACACTGTGACCATCATAAGTATAAATCAGTTGCCAAGCATTCGAATGTAAATCACATGACCCTGGGGATGCTGCAACAGTCATAAGTGTGAAAAATGGTCATAAGTCACTTTTTCAGTGCCGTCGTAACTTCAAACGAATTGTTGTAAGTCGAGGACTACCTGTACTTTATCATTTTTTTCCTCTTTTTTTGGTAAAGTTTTTGACACCTTGCTGGGCGACTGGTGGTACTCGGACATTGCCTTATCCTAAAAGTGGCACAATGGGTGAAAAGGTTGAAAAGCCCTGATTTAGAGCAATGTGTGAAGGTCTTCTAGATGGGGAAGGCAATGGCACAGAATAGCCAATGGCCAAAAGAGGCAGACCAGGTCTTATTATGGTTTTGTCTGAAAGCTCTCCATTAAATTGGAATACCAGTCCCATGGTGAGGAATGCATATACCACCCCATCTAAGGAAGGCTGATCAACATATTTTTTCTGGTTCTCTCTATCTTTTCCATTGTTACAAAGAGCTGCTTAATCTCCAGTAAAGGTGAGAATTCAGATTTTTGATATAGCTTGTTCCTGTGTGCCCAGAAGCTTGTTTTTAAGTAATTTGTATTACCGAAGATTCAAAGCTTCAAACTCATTCTTTTATATATCTTATTGTTGCCCAAAACTCCTGTCCCCCCAGAAAAAAAAATAAAACCTTGTTTATAAAAAAAGAATCAATTCAATGGGAGCTGAGAATCAATGAAATGTCTTTCCTCTGCCCATTTTTCCCCTACAATAAATCATGAAACTCAATATATAAAAGATCAAGAATGAGTGATTTAATTGTGGAGTCCTAATATGTGAGTGACAGGCACCCCCTGCTGGAATTTCTGCTCTTCACAGAATGTAGTGTTAACACAACTGCTGCTGCAATCTCTAAAGCAAAATGAATGCCCTGTGTTTTGCATTTGCCTCTCTAGGGCAATGCTCCTTTCTCAGCCAGTCTTGCAACGATGTTCACTTGGCCATATGTAGCACATTTCAAGCACATTTGCTTGAACAAAGTGATACCACGCCAGGAGGAACAGGTTGCCTTTCACTTCAACTTTGAGAGTGATGGAATCCCTGACTGACAATTCAGAACACTGGCTTATCCAATGAAAGAACAGAATAGATGAGAGATGAGAGATGAGAGATGAGAGATGAGAGATGAGAGATGAGAGATGAGAGATGAGGGATGAGAGATGAGAGATGAGAGATGAGAGATGAGAGAGAGAGAAAGGGAGAGGGAGAGGGAGAGGGAGAGGGAGAGGGAGAGGGAGAGGGAGAGGGAGAGGGAGAGGGAGAGGGAGAGGGAGAGGGAGAGGGAGAGGGAGAGGGGAGAGAGAGAGAGAGAGAGAGAGAGAGAGAGAGAGAGAGAGAGAGAGAGAGAGAGAGAGAGAGAGAGAGAGAGAGAGAGAGAGAGAGAGAGAGAGAGTGCCAGGATCAAATGCCGAGCTCCAGCTGAAGCCTGGTGCTGATCCTGGTGCTTCCACTGAGCCCTGACAGCCCTGAAGAAGCACTGATCCTGGCGCTCCCGCTGAGCCCTGACAGCCCTGCAGCTCCAGCCATCTCTCACTCAGGCTTGTGCGTTGCTGCCACCAGTTCAGCTCATTCCCCTCCCCTGATATTACTTTTCTAGGATAGTCTCGTACCACCTGCCAGGTGCCAATGTAACACAGGTGGTACTTGTACCACTGATTGAAAAGCCCAGCCCTATACTATGTCTGATCTCTTCTTGAAAACTTCAGTGATGGATCACCCACAATTTCGGAAGGCAAGCCCTTCCACTGGTTAATTTTTCTCACTGTCAGATAAGCTTCCACCCATTACTTCTTGTCCTGCCTTCAGATGCTTTGGAGAATAGGTTGACCTCCTCTTCTCTGTGACAACCTCTGAAATATTGGAAGACTGCTGTCATATCACCCCTAGTAGTATAAACTCTCCCAAATTAGATAACTCTATTTTCCTTACATACAACTTGGACATGTACATATATGCCAATCCCCTTGTGGGTTAATGGAGATAATAACTAAATAATATGTTTAGGGCTATCCCAGAGTTTCTTCTATGTAACAGGTTGAATTTTGAGACCAGTTCTTAGCTCAAAGAAAAACTTTCTTTATTCTTGCACTGTATTTATGAGAAGGGTCACTTTTTATCTGCCACTCCTCACCTTTCATCAGATACTTTGAAGAAAGTAGCATGTTAGCTACTAGAGAAGAAAATCTACTCTGATCCAAAGACAGTTGTCTTTTTTACCATTTTTTTGCTATCAGACAATCTGAAAATACTTCTGAATATGTCAGCATCATGTTTTCAGATGCCTCATTTGATCTTTTGCTTTAAGTTCTTGACAGGCTAAAAGAATCTGTTCTCTTCTGATAGGCTTTAATGCCAAAATCCATGTGTATCTACAGGGTTGTTTTTTTAACCCTTAAATAATGCCAGCTTTGAAAAATTGGTTAGACAGCAGCAAAGAAGGCTTCCAGTTTCTGTAAGGAACACGCAGATTTGCAGATAAAAATTGGTGGTGCCAATTTGCTCCAAAATCAGAAAAATTTGTCCAAAGGAAGCATAAGAGCCAGTGTTTGAAATCTCTCATTTATAATAGCTGTATTTTCCTATCCCAACATGTTTCAGAACAGGTTTGGTTAAAAGGAAAAAAAACCCTCACTTTGCTTCCTCTCACTTATTTGAAATACAAGCCAATGCTAAATTTTTGCATTTGCTACTTCCCCAGTGGAGCTGTTAGAACTTATTAGGAAAGCTAGCCATCATAGAATTTCATTTTCTCTCAGTCCTGAATACGCAGAATGCCAATGAGCTTCTAATGTGCCATTTATTTTAATAATCCATTGATTAATTGATTTGTTGTTTCTAAATGACATTTCTTATGATACCTTTCCTCCAAAGAAAAAGTCTATCCTTTTCTCATGTAAACATGAGGACTACCCTTCAAGATAAATGGAACATCACAACTACCCTTCAAGATAAATAGAATGATTATTATGTTCGGCCAATGAACATCATTTCTATACAGATCTCTCCAATCTGAAACTAGTGTTGTAGCTCCTACAAGACAAGAAGACACCTAACATAACTTTTTGGGACATAGAACACAGAATCTTCCATCCTTTCCAGGATGAGTGATGCATCTGGAAGTGGTTCAAAAGCCAGGTACAAAGAAAAGGGGAAGGTGTCAACCTATTTTCCAAAGCATCAGCAGGCAGGAAAAGAAACAATGGATGGAAACGTAGAACAAAAGAGATATCTCCTAACACTGAGAACAATTAACAAAATAGAATAGAATAGAACTGGCAGGGACACTGGAGGTCTTCTAGTCCAGCCCCCTGCTCGAGCAGGAGAGCCTACCATTTCAGATAAGTGTCTAGTTTCTTCTTAAAAACCTCCAGTGATGGAGTGCCCACAATTTCTGAACGGCAACTGTCTCACTGGTTAATTATCCTCACTATTAGGAAGTTTCTCCTTAATTCCAGATTGTTTCTCTCTTTGGTCAGTTTCCTACCATTGTTTCTTGTCTTGCCCTCTAGTGCTTTGGAGAACAGTTTGTGGCAGCCCCTCAAATACTGGAATACTGCTATCATGTCAACCCTGTTTCTTCTTTCCTTAGACTAGCCAAACCCAAGTCCTGCCAGTGGAAAGGCTTGCCTTCAGAAGTTGTGGGTGCTCCATCACTGGAGGTTTTTAAGAAGAGACTGGACAGCTTGGCCAGAAGGTTAAACTAGAAGACCTGCAAGGTCCCTTCCAGTTCTATTTGTTGTTGTTAGTTGAGAAGTCGTGTCTGACCCATCGCGACCCCATGGACAACATTCCTCCAGGCCTTCCTGTCCTCTACTATCTTCTGGAGTCCATTTAAGCACATGCCTACTGCTTCAGTGACTCTATCCAACCACCTCATTCTCTGTCTGTGAGATGATCTCACGAGGACGATGGATCGTTAAGGTGCTTCCAAGTAAAAATCATCACGCAGAGATGCAATCATATTAGCTTTATTCAATGATAGATCAAAGAGAAAGAAATACTTGGCATGAAAGCATTCATGCCTGCATGTGAGAGAGAAACAAAATAAAAGAAAGCAAGCTAGCATTACATAACTAAAACAGAAGAAGAACTAGGAGCTAGGAGTAGAATCTTAAGAAGCTAGAACTAGAACAAAGAGCAGCCCCTCGTGCAGAGGTATTTATGGGGGGTCTTGGTTCCTCCCTGACCATAAAACACTCTGCCAATGGGGTCTGAGACCCTTGGCTCATCAGTGGAAGCAAAGAAGCCTCTTTGCTCCCATCTGATGACCTTTTTGGGGAACTGCCATGGCTGGCACAAAACATCTAACAATTCCCCTTCTTGCCAGCCAATGACAGGGACCAGTGAATGTGTGTGAGGGGCGAGCAGGTGTCATGGACATGCATAAAAACATTCAGAAGGCCAAACACAAACGCTTACACAGAAGGTTGTGCCGGTCAATGGGAACAGGTTTGGTGAACAGATCAGCTATCTGGTCAGTTGTGTGACAGTGTTCAACATGTATAAAACCCTCTTTGGTAAGGTGTCTGACATTTTTATAGCGTATGTCTATGTGGCGAGACCTAGACCCTACTGCATAAGCGCCCGAGATTGCAATTGCGGCTGTGTTGTCTTCTAGAATTTGGATGGGCAGAGGAGGAGATGCCCAGATGCTTGTTATCAGCTCATTGAACCAAGTCAAATCATTGGCCGTGTCTGACAGGCTGGCATATTCAGCCTCGGCCGTGGAGCAAGAAATAAATTTTTGCTGCCTAACATGCCAATGTATTGGACAGCCATTTAGCAATATGAGGAAACCAGAAGTGCTCCGTCTACTTTTGGTGTCGCCAGCCCAGTCTGCGTCTGAGTAAGCAGAGAGCTGGGCCGTCTTCCCCTTCTCTGGTTCTAGCATAAGGAGAGCATCAGCTGTGCCCTTGAGGTATCTAAGCACCCTTTTAACAGCAGTCCAGTGGAATTCCTTTGGGTGTTCCACGTGCCTGGACAATAGATTCACAGCTAAAGCTATGTCAGGTCTGCTCCAATTGCTGATGTAAAGCAAGGAGCCAATCACAGATCTGTAAAGCGTGTTATCTGTGAACTCAGGACCGTCCTTATGAGTGTGGTTGTAAAAGTCGCTTTGCATTGGGCTATGCGTAGGATTAGATTCTGTCATTTTGCATTTGGCCAGTAATTCCTCTATCTTTTCTTTTTGAGATAGAGCGAACCCCCCCCTTAGTGGCCAAAATATGCACACTGGACTCCCTCAGCAAATTCTCCCATCTTTTTAACTACAGGGAAGCTCGCATGACCTAATCTTCTGTGTAATATGTGGGCACACTTATCGTGGAGCGGCTTCCCCACTGACACCCTCTTGGCTCTAGTTGCTTTGAGTGGTGCTGTAGGTGCCTGCTGAGATTCAGGCTCCTTGCCCACATTGCCCTTGGAAAGCCTTGGGGCAGGCTGTGGGGGCTTGGGTGCAATTGCTTGCTGTGAGGCCCCTTCTGAGGTGGGAGGGCTCTTAGGAGAAAAATATGGTAAGCCATTTATGATGGCAATATTTCCAATGACCCTCTGGTTCCGGGTGACATGACCTCCCCCCTTTCAAAATAAAACTTCCACTTTATCATCGTCACATAATTTGATAATGCTTAATAGGTTGTTGGCAATGGAGGAGGCATGTAAAACCCCTTCAACTTTTCCAAGTCCAGGTACAGAAACAAAGCCCTCGCCAACAAATAAAGCCTTATCACCATTTGCCACTTTGACAGATGAGTTAATTTTCTTTAACCTTTTAAAACCTTGACTCATATTAGTAATGTGAGAAGAAGCTCCAGAGTCCAGTAACCATAAGTCAGTGGAGCTATCAGCCTTTGTTGTGGGGCTGAGGGAACAAGTATGCAGAAAATTTCCCTTGCCCCTGCCACGCCCCCTTCCTTGCCCCTTGCCCCTTACTTGATTGAGACCACGTTTGGGGGCTTGTTGTTGATGGGGGCAGTCTTTCTTGAGGTGCTCCTCAGAGCCACAGATGAAACACTTAAGTAGAGCATTAATTTGCTCTGAGTTGTGGCGCCCCCTTCTGGCTTGCTGAGTGGTGACTCTGGCGTATTCTCCTGCATCTCGTCTCCTTCTATCTTCCTCGATGAGTCTCCCTGTGAGGTAGGACAGATTTATGTTGTGCCTCCTGGCCGCTTCGAGTGAAACAATGAAATTGCTCCAACTCCTGTCCAGGGAAGCAATAATGACCGCGACCATGTTCGCATCAGTTACTGGGTAATTTCTGGACATCAATTCTGCCCTGAGTGCCTTTAATTTTGCAAGATGTTCAGGCATGCTGGCACCAAACCTCAGTCTGGTTGTATAAAACTCAGTTGTATGTCTGGTGATGGAACCAATGGTATCGCTGTTGAATAAATTGTATAATAACTGCCAAACTTCACCAGCTTTGAGTCCTGCTGGAATGCTGGAGAACAAGTTATTATCCAGCGAACTGAGCAGAGTCGAGTAAGCCTGCAGGTGTCGCCACTCTTCTCGAGGTCCCCATGGGAGAGAAGGAGGTCTCTGAACCATTTCTAGAGTCCCATTCTTTAAGAGATATACCTGTATATCTCTACTCCAACTGTTGTAATTCTCCCCCCCCCCCAGTTGCAGCTTTTTAAAGTCACTCGGAAGATTGGTTGTTGGGAAAAAAATCCCTCTCAGCTCCATTAGCATACATCTCAGAAGTGTCCATCGACATAAAAGGTAAAGGGAAAGGGATCCCTCTAGTGGTCGAGGAGGGAATTTTTCCTTGATTATTTGTTAAATCTAAATGGGCGTGCCCGGAAACCATGTGATCCGGGGGAGGGCGTTTTTCAGGATTTTTCCCTTCTTCCTGTGAGGCATTGGGGGGGCGGAGCCCAGATTTGCCGGTTTGCATTTGGTTCTTTGTTGTATGCTGCAATGATTCCTCCTGAGATCCCCTGGGCACTGGATTTCCAGGATTGCCTGATTTGCCTTGGGAAGCACATCGCTGGTCCTGAAGACCTGAAGAGAAGGTGGGAGGCCGCGGGGGTTGATTGTTGGGAGGCTCCAGGCTGGACCGCCCCCCGGCAGTTGGGCCCTGGGGAGACGGTAGGAGGCCTTGGAGGAAGGCTGGTCGCTCCCGATGTCTTTTTGGCCCCCAGGGCGGCAGCTAGGACCTGGATGGCAGTTTCTATTGCTGCTGTATTTGTATCAGCCTCGGCTGGACAGATCTCATCGCCATCATAGGACTTTAGGCTTTGTGGTGGGGAGGACCCAGGAATTTGCATGCTACTTTGGCCAGATACCAGGGATTGCATGCTATTTCGGCTGGATGCCAGGGATTGCATGCTATTTCGGCTGGATGCCAGGGATTGCTGGCCTTCCAGGCTTAGTTGAGGCTTGTCTTTGTTAGACCGTGTGGGGTTACTGGGGGCCGCCATCTTGTTTCCTGTGCCAGACCATGTGGGCGCTCTGGGTGGAGCCATCTTGTTTCCGCTTGCCCCAGGAAGCTGTAGCTCACAGCTGGGCGGGGGGGTTCGCGCCAAAAGCCCTGGGGTCCAGGGGTCACTAAGGGTGGTGGGCGCCATATTTGGAGGCCTCGTGGTCGCTAGGGAAAGACTCACCAGGTGTTCAGAGGCTTTCTGCGCTGGTGTCCTCCTCTTTTTCGTTGCAAGTAGCTTTACAAGCAGCTCTTCACGTTCTTGTTCAGTCATCTTACTCACACAGAGTTTGGCTTCAGCCAGGTCCGTCTCTGCAGCATCTGAGCAGTCTTGGGCAGTCTGCAAGCTTTCTATGCTTTCCTCTGTGGCGTTCAGGGGTAAAGAGGCATGCAGTGGAATCCCAGATGCTCTGCTGGATCCTCTGAAGGGATGGAGGTCATCTGTGCTCTCACCTGCAGCGGAGATTGCTTCAGGGGCTGAAGGGTTGGCAGTAGGCAGGGACGCCGTCTTTGATCGATGACTCCTGGTCACGATGGGAGAGGTCCTGCCATCTGTTATAAATGGATTTGTGCTGGATCTTCCAGACATCTTGTTGGCTGGCTTGGAAGCGTTCCTTAAACCATGCTCTGCTACCAACTTGTGAGATGATCTCACGAGGACGATGGATCGTTAAGGTGCTTCCAAGTAAAAATCATCATGCAGAGATGCAATCATATTAGCTTTATTCAATGATAGATCAAAGAGAAAGAAATACTTGGCATGAAAGCATTCATGCCTGCATGTGAGAGAGAAACAAAATAAAAGAAAGCAAGCTAGCATTACATAACTAAAACAGAAGAAGAACTAGGAGCTAGGAGTAGAATCTTAAGAAGCTAGAACTAGAACAAAGAGCAGCCCTTCGTGCAGAGGTATTTATGGGGGGTCTTGGTTCCTCCCTGACCATAAAACACTCTGCCAATGGGGTCTGAGACCCTTGGCTCATCAGTGGAAGCAAAGAAGCCTCTTTGCTCCCATCTGATGACCTTTTTGGGGAACTGCCATGGCTGGCACAAAACATCTAACACTGTCATCCCCTTCTTCTATTGCCTTCAATCTTTCCCAGCATTAGGCTCTTCTCCAGTGAATCTTTCCTTCTCATTAGGTGGCCAAAGTATTTCAGTTTCAACTTCAGGATATGGCCTTCTAAAGAGCAGTCAGGGTTCATCTCCTCTAGGACTGACCGGTTTGTATGCCTTGCCGTCCAAGGGACTCACAGGAGTCTTCTCCAGCACCAGAGTTCAAAGGCCTCAATTCTTTGGCGCTCAGCCTTTCTTATGGTACAACTTTCACAGCCATACACTGCAACTGGGAAGACCATAGCCTTGACTATACGCACTTTTGTTGACAGGGTGATGTCTCTGCTTTTTAGTGTGCTGTCTAGATTTGCCATGGCTTTCCTCCCAAGGAGCAAGCGTCTTTTAATTTCTTGGCTACAGTCCCCATCTGCAGTGATCTTGGAGCCCAGGAAAATAAAATCTGTCACTACCTCCATTTCTTCCCCATCTATTTGCCAGGAATTGAGAGGGCCAGATGCCATGATCTTGGTTTTCTTAATGTTAAGTTTCAACCCAAGTTTTGCACTCTCCTTCTTCACCCGCAACAAGAGGCTCTTTAGTTCTTCTCTTTCTGCCATTATCATCTGCATATCTTAGGTTGTTGATATTTCTTCCGGCAATATTAATTCCAACTTTTGATTCATCTAACCCTGCCTTTCTCATGATGTGCTCTGCATATAAGTTAAATAGGCAGAGCGACAGTATACAGCCTTGCCAGACTCCTTTCCCAATTTTGAATCAATCAGTGGTTCCGTGTCCAGTTCTCACTGTTGCTTCTTGGCCCGCATATAGGTTTCTCAAGAGACAAATAAGATGGTCTGGTACGCCCATCTCTTTGAGAACTTGCCATAGTTTGTTATGATCCACACAATCAAAGGCTTTGGCATAGTCAATGAAGCAGAAGTAGATGTTTTTCTGGAACACTCTAGCTTTCTCCATGATCCAGCGTATGTTGACAATTTGATCTCTAGTTCCTCTGCCTCTTTGAAATCCTGCCTGTACTTCTGGTCGTTCTTGATCCACATACTTCTGGAGTCTAGCTTGTAGGATTTTAAGCATAACTTTACTAGCATGTGAAATGAGTGCAATGGTGCAAATTCTATTCTTCTGTTATTGTCAATATCCATTTATATTTCATTTCTAACTCCCTCTCTGTGCAAACCCAAATCTCACCCCACCCCCACTTACTGGATTCTGCCATTCCCAAGGAGGAAAGAGAAGACAGGGGAGTTTATTGCCCCATCTCTTTCCCTTAGATGTAACTTTTTGTTTATTCAGACTGCCTGTTGGTCATCGCAAAAAGACCAAGGAAAGGAACCCTCTCCCTCTGAACTAGGAACAACTAAGAAAGGGGGTGGGGAGAATTCTGGCTCTTGCTGATGAAAGGAATCTTTTCCTTCTCTGATTTACGAGCAAACAAGAAAAATGGTGGTGGGAATTCTGGCTTGTATCTCTGGATGGAATTTGAAGGGAAGGAAGTAATTATGTTGCAAATGGAATGATGATTCTCCCTTTCCCATGAGGGGTTTGACACCTGAGACTTGACTGATCGGGGACTGACCAAATGGACTGAGGGGTAGGGTTTTGCTCGGGGACACTTTAAAAATATTGATCTGTGAGACAGTTTTTAGATCCTGTCTATTATATCCTCTGTCATCTATGTCTTAGTAAAAGTTCCTGCTTGGACAATCTTGTCTCCAAGAGTTTTTCTTTCCTAAGATGTGGATTGGAGTGGGTTCTGACATTAGATAGGATCTGCATTAAGAGTCAACCTGGAAGAAAGAACCTTACTGGGGGACTTTGCAAAAAATACAATGTCTAACGAAGCAAGGGAGGAGGAAAGCCCCATGGAAAGGGAGTTTTCCTCCCAAATGAAACCCCACCAACGGTCGGAAGCTGAAGCATCATATTTTTTATTTTTTATTTTATTTTAATTCCATTTATATCCCACCCTTCTCCGAAGACTCAGGGCGGCTTACAAGCTTAGCAGTAGCCTTCATTCTATGTATATGCCTGCTTATTAGGGCTTTCACACACACCCCAAGCGGCATTATTACAAAGTCAGCTTAATTGCCCCCAACAATCTGGGTCCTCATTTTACCTACCTCGGAAGGATGGAAGGCTGAGTCAACCTTGAGCCTGGTGGGATGCGAACCTGCACTAATTGCAGGCAGCTGGTGTTACTTAAGGAGGAAGTATATACCTCCGGGGAAGAGGTGGTGGAGACACACGACTGCAAACCGCAGTGGTTGATGGGCATTGGAAGGAAAAGTGAGTGGGAAAAGATATCGAGGAAAGTGACCCTGAGGCGGGGTGGCTACCAACCCGAATCGAAGCAAGAGATGGAGAGCTCCCTGCGAAGAGGACGGGAGTTATGCACCACATGCAGAATGGATCCTAGAGAAAGCTATTGACCTGATGAAGAAAACCCTTAGCTCATTAAGAGAGGAGAAACCTGAATACCGCAGCCGCACCAGCACCTAGGACCGCAGCTGGAGAGACAATGGGGGGGATCTGGAACCTGCAGCACCAGCGCCGTCTGCTGAACCAGGAGCTGCCACCTCAGCAGCACCCACCCCCTGCTGAACCACAGACAGGGATCAGCATGGGGGGCAATACCCCCCGCGGTGTAGACACCAATCCATTCAAAGACTACCACCCCTGGAAGTGAAATTCAGGGGGGAGCCACCATGCTTGGGGTTTTTCCTAACTCATGTCCTCAGTTATATGGAAGAATATGGACGGGACATCCCCAGTGACAAAGCCCGCATCCGCATCGTGCAATCAGCCCTGGACGGACTGGCTGCAGACTGGGTGGTGAACCTGCATGACTCCAATGCCCCAGAACCCAATGACTTCAACTGGTTCATGTCATCTTTGAGGAGGTGATTTGAGGACCCTCTGACTGATCGTAAAGCCCAGAAAAGAATCAAAACAGTGAGCCAGGGTAGACGGCTGATGGCTGAATATGCCCAAGAATTCCAAGCCATTGCCAATAAGCTGAACTTGCCAGAAGACATCCTCCTTAGGCATTTCAAAGATGGGCTAAACTACAACCTGTATGATGCTTGCCTGCCTCGAGGAGACCCACACCATCTTGATGACTGGTATGTCCTGGCAGAGGAGTCGGAGATAGACCTACTGAACCATGGGCCCGCCCGCCACCTGAGCAAAAATGCAAGCCAGCGAAACCACTGACTACGGCTAAGAAATCAACAGGCTGTTTCAAATGCGTGAGGGTCAGAATGCCGCTCAAAAGCCCCTCAGCGCAAATCAGAGCCATCACCATCCAGGAGATCAGGGAAGTCCCAAGGCAATGCAAAAGAACCTGCCGTGAGGGGACAGAGGCTGTAGAGTCCCCAACCCCTGCCAAGGACTGGGAGGGGATTCTGGCCTACAATGCAGGAGCAGTGGACACCTCGGAAGACGGCTCGGAGGGAGAAACCTTGGTAAGTGGATCCATTCCACCCATCCTTAAGACAGTGACTATATTAGCTTCATCCATGCCCAAAGCCATCAAAGTAAAAGCCCTAATAGACTCTGGCTGCACCCGCTACCTCATCAGCCCAACGCTGGTGGGAAATTTGGGCATTCCGGTGAGGAGACCAAAGCAACCAATGTCTTTTGGCCAGCTAGATAGGTCCATAGTGGGGGGGGGGTCCCAGCTAGCCTAGCCACCTTACCAGTTCACCTGTCCCTGGGGACCTATGAAGAAGACATAACCTTTGTAGTGACCCCAGACATGGAATGCCCAATGATTTTAGGGCTGGAATGGCTTAAGAAACGAAACCCCTGGGTAAATTGGAGGACAACAGAACTCAACTTCCTGGAGGGGGAGCATAGGAGCTTAAAACCCCAAAGCACCCCCTTCAACCCAAAGAGAGGAGACAACATTACTGGTGGAAGAGAAGGGGTTACCAGAAATACTGGAGGAACACAGGGACCTTGCTGAAGTTTTCAGTGATGATGAGCAGATGAGCTTCCCCCTCACCAACCCACAGACTGTGTCTCAGCACTGCTAACATCAAATGTTATTGCTTGACAAGAGATGAAGAAATAGCTATTTCATATGTTAAACTTGTGTATTGCTTTAAGACATTTAGTTTAAGGTTGGGAGGGGGGATGAGTAGGATTGCACTTTTCAAGGCTATCTCTAAATAAGAAGATAAGACCTTGGCAGGTTTTCTAACAGAAGGGAAACTGATTCTTTAAATTAATTGGAGAATATGATTAATGACAAAATTAGAAAGGTGGAGAATTGTGTTTTAATATATTGTGCAAGGGGCGGAGATTTCAGATTCCAGCTTCCTTCGAGCAAGCATTTGCCAGTGTATTAGGCTAATAAAGGACTTTTAAGGTAAACAATGCCTCAGAGTCACTTGAAAAGCCCATATGTGGGAAACTTGACATCAAGCTGGAATCCGCACTACTTTTTAAACTAATTAGGGAGTCCTGACCTCCCCTCGCTGTCTCCAAGTTTGGGAGGCAGTCTGGCAAAGAATTGGGGAAGATCCCATAATGGAGGGAGTAAAATTGCCTGTAGCCAGCTCCACGGCACCAGTGGGGGAAGGGCCAGTGAAGAAGCCATCAGGGAAAGAGTTTCAGCAATCCTCCCAGCTGGGAGCTAGACCCAAACAACCAGGAGAATTGGTCTGCTCGTCAGAGTGGATTAAGCCCAGCAGAGACTCCAGAAGCCTTGGAGCAGCCAGGCCAGCTGAGATTGAATACTCGGGTGAGTGGAAAATCCTGTCTACAGATCAGACTGCCTGCCAGACCCAGGAGTCCCCTGCCAAGCCCTCCAGACCCATAGAGACAGAGGACCCCAGCCTGGGGCCTCTGCAGCAATGGGAGGTTGGGGAGTCACCACAAGTGAAAGGCCAAAAAACCTCTGTGCAGAAGCCTGGAGATCAAGAGCTGGTGGGAGGACAACAGCAAGGGTGGCAGCAGCAGGACCCAAACATGCAACCCCTGAACATACAGCAGGACCAGTGGGGCCAGCAGCAGGGGGGGCCCTGGCAGTCATTAAATCAGCAACCAGAGTGGGGCCAGCAGCAACTAGAGACACAACAACAGCAGGCCCTGGCAGCCGGTGAATCAACAACCAGGAGGGGGCCAGCACCATTGATCAGTGAGGAGTTCTCGCTTTATTTTCTTTACCCCTGAGTCATCAGGATTAGGGGTCCTGTGAGGTTGGGCCGCAGTTTGTGGACCGGGGATAATTGCCTCATTGACTTCTTCATGGTCACTTTTGTACTATGTCAATCAGGAGAGCGCATCAGCTAGGAAGTTTTTTCTTCCTGGTATGTACTTTAGAGTAAAGTTAAAATGGTTGAAGTACTGTGCCCATCAAACTTGTTTTGGGGACAATTTGCCGGGAGTTTTCAGTGCCTCTAAATTTTTGTGATCTGTCCATACTTCAAAAGGCACCTTGCTCCCTTCTAAGTAGTGTTGCCAGTTTAATAGCTCCCACCTAATAGTGAAGGCCTCCTTCTCCCAGACTGTCCATCTCCTCTCACTTTCAGTAAATTTCTTAGAGGTTGCAGGACCCCAGTTTTATTCTTTTGCAATAACACCGCTCCAACTGCCACGTTGCTGGCATCTGCCTGAATTATGAAGGGCTCCCCTGGGCAGGGGTGCTTTAGGACAGGTTCAGCTGCAAATAGTCCTTTTAAATTCTCAAAAGCTTTCTGACAACTCATAGTCCATGCTAGTGGTTGGCCAGGTCGTGGTTTTCCCCCTCCCCTGCCTGTTTTGTGTAGTTCTGTAAGAGGTAGAGCAATCACGGCAAAAGAGGGAATAAATTGATGGTAGAAGTTGGCAAACCCTAGAAAGCTCTGGAGTCGTTTGCGGGTCTTTGGGGACTGCCATTCAATTATGGTTTTTACTTTGACTGGGTCCATTTCGATACCCTCATTGAAAATTCTATAGCCAAGATAATCTAATCGGGTTTGGTGAAATTCACATTTCGACAATTTGATATAAAGTTTGTCATTCAATAGTTTCTTTAACACTTCTCTGACCAGTCTTATGTGATCAGTCATATTTGTACTGTATATCAGAATGTCATCAAGATACACCAGAACCCCTTTGTATAAATGTTCATGTAGTTCCTCATTAATCAACTGTATAAATACAGCTGGGGGCCCCTGCAGTCCAAATGGCATGACTTTGAATTGGAAGCTTCCCAAGGGGCAGTTGAAGACCATTTTCCACTCATCCCCCTCCTTTATTCTTACCCGGTAATATGCTTCTCTCAGGTCTAACTTGGTGAAGACGCTCCCCTTCACCAGGTGGGTTAGTAAGTCTTTCAGGAGGGGGAGAGGGTATTTATTTTCCACACTCACAGTGTTCAGGCCTTTATAGTCCACAAAGAGATGAAGAGAGCCATCTTTTCTCTTTGAACAACAAAGGGGCTCCCACAGTAGACTTGGCCCGTTTGATGAATCCCCTCGCTAGGTTTGTATCCACATACCACTGCATCTCCTCCATTTCAAGGGGGGACATAGCATACATTCTTGGTCATGGGAGTTTGGCCCCTGGTAACAGTTCAATGGAACAATCATTGGGATGGTGAGGAGGCAAGGTATCGCATTCTTTCTCACTAAATGCCTCCACTAGGTCCTGGTACTCACTGGGCATGAGCGGCTCACCAGGTGGCCCTAAGGCAGCCATGTGCGCTTGCTCATTGGGTGGGCTAAAATCCCCTGTAACATCTGTTGAATCAATGGGGGGATTGAGCCCTATGGGTAACCTCACAGTTCTCATTCCTTTTTCCCACAAGATAAATGGCTTCCATTTGTCTAGCCAGGCTAGTCCTAGGATCACAGTCTCAGACATCTTTGGAGCTACCAGGAAGCGAATAAACTCCCAGTGCTAGCCTATTTCCAGGTGTAAGGGCTCCGTTAATTGCGTGACTAAAGTCCCTCCCATTAGGGAACCATTGGCTTGCTCAAACCTCACAGATTTGGAGAGCAGCTTGGCCCGTATGCCCAGTCTCAAGGCGCATGACAGGCTAATGGTGCATCGGGAGCAGCCAGTATCAAGTAGCACTTTCAGGTCTACTTGTGCCCCTGACTTAGGGATTATGAGTTTAGCAGGCAATAAAAAAGGTAGGATGTATCGACTCACCATTGGGTCATTCTCCCCTTCATCGTCACTGTCAAAACCGGGTAAAGTGGGAGTGGGTCCGGTCAGTGGGCCAGCGTCCTCCCGGGTGGGGGACGTAACCTGGGTAATGGGCTCCTGGGTGGCCCAGTTGGACTTTTCTCTTGATGGCTGCTGTACGGGTTTCTTCCTCATTGTTGGATCTGGTCTACTCTGCTGTTGTGGGTAAGGAACTGGACATTTCGCTGCTCGATGTCCCTGCTGTCCACATCAAAAGCACTTGATTGGCAGACCTGTAGGTGGTCTAGGTTTTTCGGCAGTAGCAGTCGTTGGGGGTTTTTGGGGGGGTGGTAGCCATCTGGATCCTGGTTTTGGTGCAGCTTCTGGTGGGGGAGGCTTTTTATAGCGGGCTAGCTGGACATCTAATTTCACCGCTGCCTGGTATCATTCATGCAGCTGGTCGGGTACAGCTCAATAGATACATGCCTGAGAAAGGTGGTTGTCTAACCCTTCTCTAAAAAGATGAAATATTGATTGCTAAGGCCATCTCTCTATCCAACCTGCCATCTTTCAAAACTCCCATATGTACTCTAGGGCAAGCCGGCCAGCTTGCTTTATCTTATGAATTTGTTCTTCCGCTTTGAGGGCAATGGATGGGTCCTCCAATCTTTCCCACAGCCCCAGGAGGAAAAGGTGGGGGTCCTCCCATTCAGGGGCCTGCTCGTTATATAAATTGTTCAACCATACAGATGCTTCTCCCTCTAGGTTGGATGCAATCACATCGACCATCGCAACCGGGTCTGGGTAAATGTGACCCCAGCGATTCAAGTGAGAGCATACTTGGTTGAGGAAAAAAATCAGTTTCTCTGGGTCCCCATCAAAGGTGGCTCTGAAGGGTGGGCTCATCATTGCTTGCTGGGGGCCCCATTGCTGCTGGCCCCACCCTAGTTGTTGGTTCAATGGCTTCCGGGGCCCCGACTGCTGTTGTTGTGCCCCCAGTTGCTGCTGGCCCCACTCTGGTTGCTGATTTAATGGCTGCCAGGGCCCCCCCTGCTGCTGGCCCCACTGGTCCTGCTGTACGTTCAGGGGTTGCATGTTTGGGTCGTGCTGCTGCCACCCTTGCTGTTGTCCACCCACCAGCTCCTGATCTCCAGGCTTCTGTACCACCACCAGCTGTTGCAAGGCTTCTATTAGCTGGGGCAAGCTCAGAGGTTGTTGGCCTTTCACTTGTGGTGACTCCCCAACCTCCCATTGCTGCAGAGACCCCAGGCTGTGGTCCTCTGTCTCTATGGGTCTGGAGGGCTTGGCAGGGGACTCCTGGGTCTGGCAGGCAGTCTGATCTGCAGACAGGATTTTCCACTCACCCGAGTATTCAATCTCAGCTGGCCTGGCTGCTCCAAGGCTCCTGGAGTCTCTGCTGGGCTTAATCCACTCTGACGAGGAGACCAATTCTCCTGGTTGTTTTGGTCTAGCTCCCAGCTGGGAGGATTGCTGAAACTCTTTCCCTGATGGCTTCTTTACTGGCCCTTTCCGCCACTGGGGTGGCTGCTGGTGCCAGGGAGCTGGCTTCAGGCAATTTTTTCCCCTCCATTATGGGATCTTCCCCAATTCTTTGCCAGACTGCCTCCCAAACTTGGAGACAGCGAGGGGAGGTCAGGACTCCCTAATTAGTTTAAAAAGTAGTGCGGATTCCAGCTTGATGTCAAGTTTCCCACATATGGGCTTTTCAAGTGACTCTGGGGCATTGTTTACTTTAAAAGTCCTTTATTAGCCTAATACACTGGCAAATGCTTGCTTGAAGGAAACTGGAATCTGAAATCTCTTCCCCTTGCACAATATATTAAAACACAATTCTCTACCTTTCTAATTTTGTCATTAATCATATTCTCCAATTAATTTAAAGAATCAGTTTCCCTTCGCCAAGGTCTTATCTTCTTTAGTTAGAGATGGCCTTGAAGGTACAATCCTCCTCTTCCCCCCTCCCAACTTTAAACTGAATCTCTTAAAGCAATACACAAGTTTAACATATGAAATGGCTACTTCTTCATCTCTTGTCAAGCAATAACATTCGATGTTAGCAGTGCTGACAGTAAAATTGGGTATCATCAACGTATTAATGGTACCTCATCCAAAACTATTGGATCATCTCACCTAATGTAGATGTTAAATAAGAAGCATGTGAACCA